>NW_016912117.1:48933-126370 GCF_001483705.2 Eufriesea mexicana
AAAAAAAAAAAAAAGGAAAAAAATGAAAAAATTAATAAAATTCTGTAACATGTAACGCGACGATTAGACGATTTATATTATAAATTTGGTTTAGGTTATTCGTGTTCTGTGAGAAAGCATTTAGTACGAGTCACGTACGGCCATGTTTGAACCTTTCTGAAAGGAACCAGTCCTCCAAGAAGATCGATCAGTGGATCCGCGAGCTAATTCCCTTTTCCAGGGATCCTTTTCGATGATCGATCGATCGTTGCTCGATCTCGCCACTTTTCACGCTTCATCCAGACGAAACCTTCTTCGTCGCGGCTTTTTCTATCTTTTTCTACCTTTTTGGATAAACGCCACCGCGCCTCGATCATCCCGGTGGCAGAAAGCGCCGATGGAAATTCGTTCGAGCCAATCGCGCTGCGCTCTTCGCGCCACGATCCTTACCTTCGTTTCCACGTTTCTTTTCTTTTCTCGTTGTTTCGTTGTTTAATAGCCGCATACGCGTCTCACGTAGAAGCTAGGTTCGCGGAATTGTTGATCGAGATTTCGCTCGTTTTTAGAAACTTTAGAAACTTCGAAGTACGTTCGACGCGCGAAGGGCGACTCTCGTTTACTTTTATACGCTTTCATCGCGAATCCGACGTGAAATAAGACCGCGAGCACAAGTTCTCGCATTTTGTATCGCGCAGATCACGCTTATGCCCGGGAAGGATTCGTTATCGGCCGGGTATTTGAGTTTCGTTGTTTGGGCTAACGCGGTTCGATACCTGCGCCGAGATGCCGAAATCTCCTATGCGTGCAAAGTTTATAGAAACGCAGGAGGTGGCGCATAAATGGGTTACGTTTTAAAGTTCCTTGCATATCCTTTGTTTCTGCGTCGCGTTCGGCTGAATTTCGAAGCGAATCGCCAAGTGCTTCCATGTAACTCGCTGGAGAAAATTTCGAGCAACTTTCGGCCGGAACTTCCCGCTGAAATTCGTAGTTTGAATCTTTATGAACTTCATATGGGAAAAAGAATAAACGTACGGAACAAATATAAAGGACGATTCTATAGTTTCGGGCGTGTTTGATATATAGACATCGTGCACAAATAATATAAACTCGTGCAATCATGGTTCCATCGATGAAAGAACTATCTCGGTTCATTTCGCTACTTCGAGGTATTCTTCAAATAGTAATTCGATGTTCCGTCGATATCGTAAATAATTTTGCGAACGAAATACCGGTACAGGAAACTTGAAATAGAAACAATTACGATATCGACGGAATATCGAAAAATTAGAATAGTTTAAAATATTAATATATCGATTGATTTAGCAAGTTTCGAGCAATTTTGCGAGTTAATTCTCTCGTTGATCGGAAACCAATCTCAGCCGATACCAGTCAATTATCCATCAACAACCGTGCCTACGCGTAATCGTTGATAGAAAACGATCCTCGACCTTCAAAATTTAAACGAATCACAGAATCAAAATATTATTTCCGTTCCCTCGGAGGACCGAATTGCCATGAGAAAATCAAAACACCACCCCCATTAGTTCGCACGACGAGTATCAAGCAGAGGGTTGCCCTTCGAACCACGAAACGTAGGACAAATTTGCAGTCACCGTTGCATCGATTCTCGCGTTCGACAGCGTCACCTCCATCGAGTGCTCGTTGCTGAAGACTTCCGGCCATCGAGGGCCCCCGGAAGTCTCTTTTGCATCTTCGGTGCAAGCGTACGCGCGCCTGCGGGTCTCTTATTTTCTCCTTCTGTGTGTTGAACGAATCGAGAAACTGCGAGCCACGACCTGCGTCAGATCTGCGATTAACCCTTCGATCAGCGCGATCTAAGCGAGTTATAGGAAAATCGCGAGGACCAGTCGACTCGTCGGGATTATAGTAAACGCGAAATTCGACGAATAAGCAAACGATATGACACTTTGATTGTCAACGCAATTTTTATATGGCACGCTCAGGGGGCCACGATAAAATTTCCATTATTCTTATAATATAACGATGAATTATCAAACAATATTTCCAAAACAGAAAAAATGGTGTCGTTTATTGATGTCTTCTGTTCAAAGTTCTCTATTTATGATATTGAAATTTGCAAAGAATGCTTGCAATAAATTATTTTTAAATTGGAGATTGGTTACTAGCATGGTCCCACTGAGACAAGTGCCGGTCATTGATGACCACCATGGCAGTCAACGTGTTAATTTTCATCGAATAGTACAATTATAAGGGTACGAATAGAAATATCGAGAGAATAAGAATGTAAATCCGAGTCTCGAGTTTCCAAATTTTTCTAACGATAAGGTAACAAATCTCAGTTGGTTCGCGCAGCTTTTGAGTTTCCACGACGAGTTTACTCGTCTCGAGCTCTAGATGATCAGTTTTCCGCTGACGAGTTAAATCGCGATCCCTGGTTAAAGGGTTAACGATCGACGGTGGCTGGCTGGCGTTTCCAACGAAAACAGGAAAAGCGAAAATGCGACGCGCGCGGTGAGTCGCGCGTAATTAGATTAGCGAACGACGTAGCAGCCGATAAACTAGCGTGTACATAGAAAAAGATTGGAAAGGTGAAAAGTAAAAAAAAGAAAGTCATATTCTATACGAGGTTACGAGGCGTAGAAGCAGAGTTATATAGCGGTTACTGGTGTGCAATTGTATAGGCTTTTCAACGAACGTGTACAAGAGGAAGAGAGAATGTGCGTGAGCGTGGAGCTGTGCGTGAGAGATGTAAATTCGAGTTGAAGACGCGTCTCGAGTTCGAGTCGGATTGCGTTCCCGCGTCGAGAGGCTGCGTTCGATTGCGGCAAACGAGTAGCGTCCTTGGGAAGCTGAGGATTATTTAAAGAGGTGCAAAGGCGAATCCTGTTCCGTGCACATGTCACTTGGTTTCCGTAGTTTTGTACGAGTCGACGGGGATTTCGATCTGTAAGGAAGAACTCGCGAGAACCTGGTACAAAGTACGAGAGACGACTTCGATGACGTTTCGCGAAAATCTATCGACGATCGCGTACCGATCGATCGAATTTTCGACGCTTCTTTCTGAAAACTCGGTCAATAGCGTACGCGAGACTCGATCGGATCTCGGTCAGTCGAAAATCGAAAATTTCCGCGTTGCTTTTGCACGCGTGGTCGATAACGTCACTCTCGTCCTTCGAGTCGTGGAAACCAAAGCGGAAATGATCGATTCCCGACGGAGACTCGTTTTATTTCTTACGAATGCTCGAAACTTGCCCGTCGACTCGTCGAATACGCGCGAAAAACTTCGAAAATCGAAACACTGCCTGACATCTTGTACGCGATCCTCGTCCTCTTCTTTCAGGAATCGCGCGAATACTCTTCCAGTTTAACGAAACTGTCGTCGAAAAGGAAATTGTATTTTTCTAACGAGAAGGAACGAGCAACAAGCGAACGGGTTGTCGAAGTGATCGGTTATTTTTTCACGAGTCCACTATCGTTTCTCGCAGTTCGACGCAGCACACGAGGGACCGGAAACGTCGAGGGAGGTGGTCCTCCGCCGAGGACCGATCTCCGCCGATTTCCCGCGTCCAGTTTCCAAACAATCAGCGAGCATCGCACTCGTCGATGACTAAAGACGGCCAGAAAGTTACTTAATATGTATTATAACGTAATATACTTTACGCCTCTTGCTTTCCCGTTCCCCGAGCCCGGATGGCCGCTCAGAAATTTATCCTTTTGAGCGCTCATCCTCGGAACTGGAAGCAAGAGACACCACATAGAATGTACACCCATACACACTGAAGTACACACGTTTCGCGTATGTTTTTCACAGCTGAACGGAAACGAAACGCTCGACGCGATGATACGAGAATTAATAGGGAAAACAGAAAGGTGTTCTCTATTGGAAATTCCCGTACACCTCGTCAGCGTTTCTAAGAGAGTCGTTAATCCTTCGACATAGTTGCAACTGTCATTCGTTCGTGGACTTTCGTCGTTACCGATATCTCAAGGCGATTCCTTCGAATGATCTACACGAAATCTCGAAATTTTCGCTCGAAAAATTGTTTGCGTTTCCAAATTTTAGCCTAGAATTGTTCTTCGAATCCTCGGTGATCGAAACAATAAGGAAAAGTGATATTTTTAGCAAGCTTTCGCAATTTTTATCCGATCACAAAACTACCGGAATTTTAATTATTTATTTAAATATACGTAATTCTTCGAAAATGGCGTTTTAAACAGTGTTAGAAGATAAATACAGCGGGAAATGTAACCACTTGTCACGATAAAGCATGTAAACACAACGAATGTGGCTGAAATTGAATTTCACGAGGAAAATTGTCTGGATAATTCGGTAACGATGTACAGGCCAAGAAACTTCAGTGTCTTCTAGCGCGTGAACCGGCTCACTCGGAATTGGACGAGCAGAATCTTCGTTTTCCTCCCTTTCCGTAAGAACAAACCAAGCGAACAAAACAATTCTATTTTGCTGCTGATATACTTACACGAGCAAAACGACAGGGAAACCGTAATAAGGCCGTTGTCCTGTGTAAAGAAAATGTACGTAGAGTTAAAGCGAGCGTCGGCGATGAACGGCGACGACGATGGACAAGGATAGATCGACGGTGATGAAGATAGTAATAAACGATAATTAGCCTATGCATATATTTGTGAATAGATATTTAATAATTTATTGTTAACTAGAGTATTTTATTTGAAGGATTTTCATTAAACGGGGTTTTGGGTACCAATAATATCGTTTCTTACGTCAGAAGGGGTTAGAGAGTGCGAGGGGAGTGTGAGGAAGACTGCGTGTGAGAGAGAGAGAGAGAGAGAGAGAGAGAGAGCGAGCGATACCCGTGTGAGAAAGAGTGAGAGAGAAAGGGGAAAGAAAGAAGGGAGTAAAAAGGGCGACGATTTCTGCGCGCGCTTTTGTCAAGGAACCGAGAAAGATAGAGAAGAAAGATAGAAAGAGTTTTTAGCTTTACTTACCTAATTTTTGTAAGCAGAGCGACACAGACACGCCGGTAAGAGGAAGCGAACAATACAAAAATGGTGTAAAAGAAAAAAGAAAAAAATTATATATATTATATATTTATCGTTGGTCGACGAATGGAGAGAGGAGAACAGGTGAATGAAAGATAAAACGAAAACGATGAGCGCGTCGCGCGCGAGCATTCGACGGACGCGAACTATAATTATACTTGTAAATACAGTACACGATTTAGTGATAACGGGGGTTTTACTTTTAACAGCTTTATGTGATTATTACTTTGTCATGATCAGTGAAATAAATAAATGATGATAATACTTTAATCCTGGATCGATCAATAATTCCTAGATCCTAGATTCTGGAGTCTGAATCCTAGATCCTCCGCCTCGAGGGAGTCAGAAAGGAGCCAAAAGCTGGAGATGCCGAATATCGCGGAAGGAGAGCATGTGCTGGCACAGGAAGCACTTCTAGGTAGGTCAATGGCTATTGGGAATTTCGAGTAGAATTATTGTGCAATAATGCAAATCAGACGCAGCTGCCTCACGTGCTAATTAGGTCCACGGTGGGATAGCAATGTCCATTGACTTCGAAGTAACAAATCCCTTTGATAGGCGACTGAATCCTCTTAATGGTCATGCCGCCGGCTACTGTTAATAACCAATCAGAAATGACCCGTGTGCGGAACGCGTTGCTTGGTTAATTATTAATCGATTCGAAATTCGAACGCGACGTATCGCGAGTTAAATGCATTGCAAAAGCCATATGGCATCTTCGAATATTTTATACGTGTACTAGGATACGTATTCGTACACTGCGTCAATTTTTATCGAAAATTCACATAGATAAAAATGTAACAAAATTTTATTTTATTAAACTATACGACTCGCATGGCGAAGAAGATAAATATCGAATAGCATCGTTGGAAGCAATCAGGACAGAATTAATTCACAGCAAACATTAGCATAAATGGAATTTTACCATAATTAGAATAAAAACTTCAGCATGAATTGAAGAAATATTCGAATGAAAATGGGAGTGTTAGTTTTATATGAGGTTGAATAAGTGAAACTCATTTGCGATGATATAAAATTAATATGTGCGAGTGCAGGCTAGTATGAATGATGTTTGAAAAATGTTTAGAAGAATGTATCAGAATAAAACAGTTATGCGAGAATCGTCAAAGAGGAAACAGGTATGTAAGGGTTAATAAGAGTGAGAGAGAGAGAAGAATTTTCTAGAAAGTGTCAATCAATTTTTTGTTTAAAATATGAAACATGGGTATGTAAGTGTTAATAAGAGTGAGAGAGAGGGAAGAATTTTCTAGAAAGTGTCAATCAATTTTTTGTTTAAAATAATTTATTGCAAGCAGTTTTCATTATTTAAATATTTTTATCTAAATATACCGATGTGTTAACTGTTGAAAAACGTGGAAGATATTGGTGACCATTTCTATTCACAGAAAAGTCTTAGGATGACATGTCATTCTGAACCCTTTAGTAGTTCTATTGTTAAACGAGCGATTTTCAGTCAGTATATCGTACAAAGTTTTAGGTATTCTTTGAGAATTCTTAAAACAATTGATATATTATTCCCAGACAAATGCCTTGCCTTGATCCATAAATATATAGGTCACCATATAGGTACCTATCTGATAGAAGATATATCACAGTATCTTACCAATTACTGTTGTATTGGCGAGTGGAACGAGCGATTGTCGGAGCGATATGAAAGCGGATCGAATGATTGTCAATGCGATTGATGGGTATTCGGAACGGTGTGACAGTGGATTGAGAGAACGTTTATGCTAGATTATAGGTGAGAAGAGGAATGAGCTCTTAGAATGCACATAGAATTTTTGGACACTTGGCAATGTGTAATATAAGTGTGTGGTGTGTATGAATATAAAAGGGAATCCCAAAGAATGAATCTAGAGACTCGTTTGACAGCAGTCAGTGACAGCTAATCTTGAGATTTGCATAGCGAACTATATTTTATTCGATACATACTATTATTAAGAAAATAAAGAAATCTCTATTCCCGCATAAAATAAAAAATATTGAATTGTTTAAAGCTACCAAAATCCTTCTTCAAGAAACATCCAAGAAACTCCAAAACCGTGGAAAAAGGAGTAAATATATTTAGCTGCTCTGAGATCCCGAAATATTCACCATCTATCCACCAAAGATGACAATGGGTTGTATGAGTGTGTAGTGTGCATGAATATAAAAGGGAATCCCAAAGAATGAATGTAGAGACTCGTTTGACAGTAGTCAGTGAGAGCTAATCTTGAGATTTGCATAGCGATCTATATTTTATTCGATACCATTATTAAGAAAATGAAGAAATCTCTGTCCTCGTCGCAATCATTCCTCCATAACACCCTAAGAAACTTCAAAATCCAGGAAAAAAGAGTAAATAATGAATCCCAAAGAATGAATGTAGAGACTCGTTTGACAGTAGTCAGTGAGAGCTAATCTTGAAATTTTCATAGCGATCTATATTTTATTCGATACCATTATTAAGAAAATGAAGAAATCTCTGTCCTCGTCGCAATCATTCCTCCATAACACCCTAAGAAACTTCAAAATCCAGGAAAAAAGAGTAAATATATTTAGCTGATCTAAGATCCCGAAATATTCACCATCTATCCACTAAGGATGATAATGGGTTGTATAAGTGCGTGGTATACGTGAATGTAAAAGGGAATCATAAAGAATGAATGTGAAGACTCGTTTGACAGTAGTCAGTGAGAGCTAATTTTGAGATTTGCATAGCGAGCTATACTTCATTCGATGTCGTTATTAAGAAAATAAAGAAATCTCTATCCCCGTCGTACTCGCTCCTCCGTAACACCCCAAGAAACTCCAAAACCAAGGAAAAAGAATTAGATATATTTAGCCGATCCAAGATCCCGAGAGATTCACCATTTGTCCACCAAGGATGACAATGAGTTGTATAAGTGCGTGGTGTACATGAATATAAAAGGGAATCTTAAAAAATGAATGTGGAGACTCGTTTGACAGTAGTCAGTGAGAGCTAATCTTGAGATTTGCATAGCGAGCTATATTTCATTCGATATCATTAGTAAGAAAATGAAGAAATCTTTATCCCCGTCGTACTCGTTCCTCCGTAACACCCCAAGAAACTCCAAAACCAAGGAAAGAGAAGTAGATATATTTAGCCGATCCAAGATCCCGAGAGATTCACCATTTGTCCAGCAAGGATGACAATGGGTTGACACCTTCTCTCCTCGTGCTCCTCGCGCGGCCTTTTCCGCTCTGCTTCGACCGTGGGTGCCATCGTCGCCTCTGCGACGAGGATACAAAAATATCGTGAATCCTCGTCGGCACACCGACGTCGGTGTCAGTGGAGTAGGTGGCGGGGGCGGAAGCGGCAGAGGCTGGCGGAGACGACAGAGAATTAGAGAGTGAACCAGTCGCCCTCCTGCCTTTCGTTTCTCCATCGTTCAAACAGCGCTCCAGACAAACTCCCGACGTGCATAGGTATGTCTGGCTAGACATGGCACGCTGAAACGCCGACGTTCAGACGTTCAAGCCTCGCGGATCATCCGCGAACAGTGGCAGAGCCAGAGTGTCCTGGGATAGCGAAGTGTCTCTACCGCGAGTTTCGAAGGGGTGTCTGCTCGAGGTTTGCTGGTGGAACTCGACAGTTCCAAGTGCGTGTCAACAGTTGGGCTTTCGAATCGTTTGTGACACCGGGGAGGTCTGCGAGATTGGAGGAGATCGTTCAGCAGACAGAGCTTGAACGACCCACGTGCAGTCGTGTTTGGTCGCATTGGGAACTGGTATCGCGACTGTTTCTCTGCTTCCAACGGTATCTGACGGTAATTGCGATCCTTTTCATCGATGACCAAGTGACATCGCATTGCTTGACAGTCCACGCACCAGATCTATCTGAGAATTTCATACGTGGCTTCAAGAGACACGAGAATCGCGCGAGGTGTCGGAATCGAATAGCTCCGAAGGAACACCCGCAACTGGTCAACAGGATACCGGAAGAGGAAGGGAAGCCTTGGTGATTGGCCCACTGTCAGCGATTTGAATCCCGCTACCGGGACGTTTCTCCGCTCGCGTTCTCCAGTTGCTCCCTTCCTCAACGTGGTCGGTGCTATTATTGCTGTGCCGTCTAAATATAGGTGAGAGCGTACGCTTGACGCAAATCGAAAACAGAACTTGTAAACGTACGCTCGTCTTTTTTATTTCGCCTTCGGCACGGGTCTCCGACGCGACTCTATTTCCCTGCCGATACTAGCCGGAACCGACGCCATGAGGCAACCAATGTACTGGCTGTTGATCCTCTCTTGCACCCTCGGTGAGTACTCGCTTTGTTTACCATTGGAAATTAAAAGTCTTACCAGTCTCTTTTCGATATCATCGGATAAATTATACGATAATTTTGAATTAAAATTTAAACGAACCTCGTCGCGATGAGGTACAGTGGTTAACGGGATGTTTATATTTAAGGGTTTTGTAAGTGGTATAAGGATCAAGTGATCACGCGAGAGGAAAGGTTAATAGGAGATGGAATATAGAGAAGACAGTCGATATTTATTGTCGACTACAGTCGTACAATTATGTTGGCAATTTGTTATTGAAACGAAGGTTGCAGACGCTTCCATTGTACCCTCGGGGGAGGTGATTTCATATGATTAATTGCTCAAAAGGAGCTTCGTGTAGGTATTTACCGAGATAAAGCCGCGATACGTTGGAATGCTTAAGAGAATTTAATGATACTTTAACGAGGACGCGCGGCACTTGATTAGCGTATAAAATTGCATATTTCGGATATTCTTATTGTTCTCACCCAGTCATGTCATGCGATACCATCAATCTTCGTTTAATACAAAGTACTTCGAAGATCAGATTTATTCGAAGACACGTATTCCAGACGTAATTATCATTTTCGAAGAATTACATGACAAAAAGTATCGTACAAAGATCTCGAACACTCCGTGATAATATTTCTACGTTCTCGGTAACAATCTTAATAGCACCGCGGAAGTACTTGAAATATCTCGCAGAGTCGTCATTATCCACTAGGACAATCCGTGCGAAGTGACCTTTAAGTCAGCTGCCAATTTCGAAACGATGGATTTCATTTAATTGCTTCCTGAAAGCGACATTTTCCATTTAAACCGCTATAAAGGTGACAAAAATGATACAATAGAGATTTAATTAAGAGTACAGAAAGGAATTTCAAAGACGAAAACATTTGCAAACCACTTTGTGCTCTTGGTGAAATATGAAAATGAAACTTTGGAAGGTATCAAGCAAGGGAAGCAGTGACACTCCTTTTCAGGTGTTCAAACATAACGAACGCTAAAGAAAAATTTCTGGAGAAATGTACACATTGACAGAGTCGGTGAATGTTGGCCGCGTTGACTCTTTAAACGAATGGACACCTGTACTCGATATAGCACTACCGCGAACTTCCTTATTAATTAAAAACGTGTCATTCAGACGTAAAATCGGGTTAAGTCGCGCTTCATTGATACCATGTTTTCCAGACACTTCGCAATTGACAGTATTCTCTGATTTCGTGAAAGGGATTAAAGAAGCGTGTTTTTCGTGCCTGTTATTTTCGAGAATCATTAATGACCAGGTGTAATCTTTTAATTGCACTCGCCTCGTATCCTGCAGTGCGGCACACGAAAATGCTATACTCGGTAGCATGATGAAGTAACAAATTCCTGTTGCAACGAACAATAACATCTTTGTCACTTACATTGACATCGAAAATAAAATTATATAAATATCCACTATAAACTTAAAAAAATTTTGTTTTTAATTATAATTTACTTCGTGTTAACTCTGTTAAGAGTTACATCCTGTTTCATCCCTATTCAAGACTGTAAAAAGGATATAAGTTTCTCAATCTTGATACTAGATTGAGTGGCAAATGTAAGGTTGCCACTTACATTGACATCGAAAATAAAATTATATAAATATCCACTATAAACTTAAAAAAATATTTTTTTTAATTATAATTTACTTCGTGTTAACCCTGTTAAGAGTTACACCCTGTTTTATCCCTATTCAAGACTGTAAAAAGGATATAAGTTTCTCAATCTTGATACTAGATTGAGTGGCAAATGTAAGGTTGCCACTTACATTGACATCGAAAATAAAATTATATAAATATCCACTATAAATTTAAAAAAATTTTGTTTTTAATTATAATTTACTTCGTGTTAACTCTGTTAAGAGTTACACCCTGTTTTAACACTATTCAAGACTGTAAAAAGAATATAGTAAGATTCTGAATCTTAACACTAGAACTACCAACCCAGTGAAAATGACTGGTCCCAGAATTTTCATTTTTGCAATTGAACACACACCTGCTTTAAGAATAAAATTGGTATCAACTCGTATTAAGAAAGAACTGTGATCGATATATTCACTCGTATTCATCGTACCGCTGAAATTACTATAATCTGTGCACGTTATAGTTAGGTACGCATTAAGGATCGGTAGTTCTAGTATTAATACGTTGTTGACCCCGGAAATTTTACTCACAGTTTATCTCATGTCGCCGGCTATTATTTTGTAATTAAAAGTGGAAGGAAAACATTATAAATAAACTTGAATAAATTTTATTTAATATTTAACTTTTAACATTTCTTTTTGGCGTGATAAACGGTATAACAATCACCTACGTGTAAATGGTACATGATAGGTTTTGTAAATATATCTTTCAGACAGCTGACACTGACCCAACGATGGGTCATTTCGCTGATGAGAAACAAAAATACATCACGAGTTAACTCGTGACTGGTCAACAACGTATTAATCTAACTTTTATTCTAATTTCATATTAAAAATCACCTCTTACGAATATTCAATCAATTTTTATTTTCAATCCATTTTTCTTAACTCTTTGCACTCGGCGAATTTTTCGTTACAGAGAAATAGTAATTCGAAGACTTCCTGCCATAAAGTTGACGATATTTTTAAAAAGGTAAATAAGGAATTGTATGCAAATTGAAACGTGGAATTATTTTACCTCGAGGTTCCACGCATCGTTGAGTAATTTTAGATTTGATATATTAATTAACATCCATCTTTAAAATGGGATTAAATGGCGACTGAGACGCGCCTCTCGAGTGCAAAGGGTTAACAAAATAGGTACGTCGAAACGAACGTGATATTTCTTGATATGCAAAGATATTTCGTATTTTTATCAGCACGAACAAATTTGCACGAAATAATCTACGGAATAATTTACTCAACGATTGCGGAATATACAAACGAAGATAACGTTCACGTATATTCGGTGGAACGAAATTACCATCGAAGTAGCACATCTGATTAGAAGCGAGAGTGCTTCACTTTTAATAGCACACCGCCATCAGCTACCGAATTACCTGCTCGCAACGAGACTCGTAACCAGCACACGTGTAAATTTCGCCGACTAATTGCACGAGCAATCGGCTCGAAGGTTGACACGCGGTGGCCCGGCCACGTGCACGTTATCGCGCCACATCGCCTATGACAAACGTCGGCAAACCCGGCCTAAGATCCATCGGTTTGACAGATGTAATTCCCTTCGTCAAATATCGACGATGAATCGGATCGTAAACTCAAGTGTCGGGCGAGGAATCGCTGTTGCGATTTCTGGCTCGCCAGAAAACGGAAGTTTCCCGTGTGAAAATAAACCTGTTCCACAGCCCTGATTGATCCTACAGCCATGGTTACGGTGTGCGGAATTTTTCCTGCTTTTAAAAGCTTCTGCTTCGGTTTAAAGATAGAAAGATCGTGGAGAGGTAAATAGAAAATAGTTGGTACGTTCCGAAAATCGTGAATCGAGTATACTAACGTATCAGGTCAGTCCAAAAGTTCATGCGCATATTTAGGAAATTTTAAATAGCGTAAATAAAACACAATTTAACATTTTAATCATTGATATATTTTCCTCCGTTATCTGCAATTTCTCGCCATCTTGCAGGTAACTTTTTAATTTCATTGCTGTAAAAATTCTGGTTTCGATGCAAAAAGCCTGAAAGTTCATTTTGTACATCCTGTTTGGAATTTAAGTTCGAGGACTATGTTGCAAAGAGGAGCTTCAAAAAATATTTAAGTTCTATTTTTAATAATTAAACGAAGAAAATGGAATAATAAATCTTCCACGATTATCGAAGAATATTTGAATAATACCTGAATAATACCTGAATAATTAAATTCGTCAAATGATTACTATAAGTATCGCGAAATTTAGGGATAAAAAGAAAATAGTAGAAATAGAGATAAATAAAAAGATGTGACAAGCGGAAGTGATCGTGGTATTGGGACACTTCCGTGTGGATGAAAAAATCCGATCCCGGAAGGACCTCCCATAGTTCTGCTCTATGCTCGATGAATTTACGTCGACGAGTTTTCGTGGCTTGTTAAATCGCCGATTTACGATCGCCGGAAACGATATGGCCGATCCTGTCGGATGCCGAGCAGAAATAAAAACAGATGAAAAAGGAAGAGAAATAAAGCGGAAGAGGATAAAGGGAGTGTATAAACCGATCATCGGAAGTATGGTTGTTCGCGCAAAATCGAGTTTTACGAGAGCACAGTACTAATCCTCCGGTTCGGTATTTTTCTAGCAAAATGGCGCCGTTCTCGATCGCGATTAACGAGTGTTTATTAAGTTCCTGAGCGAGAGACCTGTTTCAGTCTCGCGACACTCGATGAGTATCTCATTTGTTGTGCCTTTCGTGCTTGCTTACATACGCGATTGCGTGCAAGATCTTATTAATATGATACATCGACGACTAGGATTTTTTAAATTATTATTTTTGAAGTCTTCTTCGAGTCACCTGTTCGAAGGATTTTTACAATTGTGTCATGGTAGAGAACGATGCACGTGTCAGAGTAAACGAGTGAGTGTTAAATGGAATGGCACTCTGATGATAGAAAATTATGTGCTTTTAAGTGAATCATAAATCTAATTCACCTTCGATTCATGACGTAAGGTGTGATCATGTCTATTGTTTTGAAATGCACAATTGGTTATGATTAATATGTTATTTGAAAGGAACGAACTAACTCGTCATCGGTATACCAATGATCTATATCATCAATGATTGTATAATAATATACGTATATTATAAAGATATATTTATTTTTAATATATGCAACAAGAAATGAAATAAAATTAATTTTTCCTAGTTTCATCGATAAAAATTCATCTGTATATAATTGGTTATAATTAACATACCACCTGAAAGGAACGAACTAATTCGTCATTGGTATACCATTGCTCTATATCATCAATGATTGTAAAATGATATACGTATAATATAAGAATATATTTATTTTTAATATATGCAACAAGAAATGGAATAAAATTAATTTTTCCTAGTTTCATCGATAAAAATTAATCTATACATAATTAGTTATAGTTAGCATACTACCTGAAAGGAACGAACTAATCATTGGTATACCAATGCTCTATATCATCATCGATTATAAAATAATATTCCTATATCTTTATTTTTAATATATGCAACAGCAAATGGAATAAAATTATTTTTTTTCTGGTTTCATTGATAAAAATTCATCTATACACAATTGGTTATAATTAACATGCCACCTGAAAGGAACGAACTAATCATTGGTATACCAATGTTCTATATCATCACCGATTATAAAATAATATTCCTATATCTTTATTTCTAATATATGTAACAAGAAATGAAATAAAATTCTCTTATATCTATAAAATTTCCTATTTTCATCGATGCAAATTCATCTCTGAAGCATCCACCTGTGTCACGTTTACGTTAAAAGTACCTAACCTTCCATTCGCTATGACTGAAAGAGCTAATCCGCTTTCGCTAACCTTCAACCCTGACCTTAACCAGTCTCCCGTTCTCCCACTAACCTAATTTATCGACACGGTGAGTGTCGAACTATAAATCTTCCTAAACGATCGATTACGCGTTTCTCGATCATTTCACTAGGAAAAATCGCATTCCGTATCTCTGCCGGTTCACCAGATCATCTTTCATTGCGAAATTGCACCGTTTGTCGCTTCTGCAAATGTCCCGTGCAAATCGCTTATGGAGCCGGCCCCTCGTCATCTGTCATACTTAGCGTGCCCATACACGTGTCACTTTTTTATTAACGAGAAAAACGCGACAAGTGTTTAACTACAGACGTGTTACACGTGAGCGAGGTGTTAAACGCTTCCATGACATTGTCGCACGTGCACACACGAGCACTCGCGTATCACGTGGATACGTGTGGGTGTCCGCAACATTGTCAGACTTGCTCTCACGCGTGAAGACCTAATTCAGAATTTCAGGTGACAAGATAAATCGGAGATTCCGAATAATCTATAGACAATCACGGATGTCCAATGAACAGTCATCCGATGTGGCAAATTCGAGGCATCGAAAGATCAAAAGTTTGTCTATAGATTGAATACAGCCGGAGGTTATTAGCCACTTAAGTTCAATGTTACATCCTGCCTGAGTGTGATAGAAGGTCCCAGTACTCCCCAGTTGACTTATGACGTTGTTCAGATAATGTGTTATGATCACGTCGCTTAGGTCCATCGATATTGTTGTTTCATCACATCCGGACCTGTCGAACAAGCGATCAGGGCAATGAAGAACAGACGTCTACTGTGTTTTCCATCATCCACCTGTCTGATTTTCCCGATTCGCTTCGGGAATATCAAGTACGTCTTTGTGATAGAGTAGCAACTCGATTTTACCAGTCAAGTGGATGAACGAACTCTTCACTGACGTTTTAGTAGCTCTGTTCATTGATTAGATCGATTTCGAGTAGTCTGAAAATTTTTGTCGTAAATTATCAACGCTCGTGCAAGGATAGTGACAGGCCTGCTAGAGGTTACAGGCCAATGCTCTTCGGACACTCAATCTTTTTACACCCAGAAATAGAATCCTAGTTATTGTTCAAACTAAATATTAAGTTGACCAATAAACCACATCGGATTTTTGGAATAAATCATGTTAGCTCCTAATTGAAATTATTTATTATTTCTTTTATTTAATACTGGAACTATTTATAAATATAGTTTTTGTAAATCAACTACTATAAATCAAAAGTAATGTTGCGAATTATTTCCTTTAATAAATTAATAATTTTTTCGAAAAATCAACGTTTATGTCATAAAGAGTCGTTTGATCCTCGTTTACTTCCCTGTACGCTAAACGCTTTGATTTCATCCTAGAAATTCCAACAATTTTGTTATGTACCCATTTCTCTATTAAACTCACGAATTGATCGTGTATTCCGTTTGATTAAATATCTCTCTCTCCTTAGGAACACTTAGTCGTGCGTAAACACGAAATTCGAGATTAGGTTGCAACTTCGCATTAACGTACATGTGTATCCTGTTGAACAAGCAAAGCATGGAAATGTATACGCACAGACGAGGTTCACGTTCTATTTAACAATTGGCCTGCAGCATAGAACACGTGTACCGAGCAGAATCCGGAATTTACTTCGTTTTATTGCGGCAAATTTGCAAGCGTGAAAATTCACCTTAATAAATTACCCTAGAAACTTCGCGATTTAGTTACTTCGTTTTCGACATTACCACTAGCAACCGAGTGCTATCGCGTTTCAAACTGGGTGAAGAGGGTGCAGGAAATATGTCAACTCAGTGGTACCAACTTGCAACTGGGATAAGAAAGATGGCGTAGATAAAAGTTTGAGAATTTGTATTTTTAATTCTTCGTTCGATCTAGAGATTCGTGATTCAATAATAGTGTTCTTGCATAGGACACTACATCAATTCTAATTTGAGAATCAAAGTAGTAGGAAAAAATTTGCCAGAAGTCCGTGGAGAACGATTACGACGCGGATTTATATTTACATGCGTCGCCGCGCGTATTTTCGAGAAAGTTTAAGAAACATTTTCTCGGATATATCGTCGGACAGATGCAGAGGGGACAATTCAAGGAGAAAATATATTCGACGTCAATGAGCACGCGAATAATGTTCGAAACATACTAATAAACTTCGCAACCCATTTCCTTCGCAAGTTTCGCGTCTTCCTGTAATAACTGCAATGGCGTCGAGGAGGGAGATAATGGCGCGTGTTTAATTCGAATTCAAATCGCGTGAAATTTTCTGAAATTCAGCAACGATAATTAAACAAACACGGAAAATGTGACAATTCGAATTTCGGAAATAAAATTTAAAATTCTTTAAATTCAGAAGTGTCTTTAACGTTCTGGTAAAAAATATGAAAAATGGTAGGAGACTCTTATCTTTCGTAGAAGAAACAAAATGGTGGATGCATTTATTATTAGTTTGCTGACGAATAATTCCCGAAAAACGTTTGACGTTTGCCTATTTATAATTTCGGAGAATTTTTACTATTTCTATATTTCTCTTTTTGGAATTCATTCGATAAATGGTACCCATCGTTTTAACATTTATCCTGAATTGAACGTATTCAATAGAGGCCGCAGAAAGACAATGGCATAATTAAAATAGACACTGTAAGATACCAAATATTCCTACATTGAATTATTACCATCGCAACACTGAATTAACAATAACGATATCATAATGTTTCATCAAAATTATTTATAACAGGAACGAAACGAACTGCTGAAAATTCCAAATTATTCGAGAAAGATACTCGCGTACTATTTCGAGTGCAAAGGAAAAAGAAGTTGAGGAAGATCCCAGTCCAGAATCTCGCATGCATATTAATGAATTCGAAAGACACGATCGTTTCACGAGGGGGCATTTATCAGATTCTCATCCATTTCGTTTCACCAGTGCCGCGATAAGATAAGCCCCCGAAATGAGATGGAATAATTCACCTGGTTTCGTGTACGAGTCTCTTAATGCCCGGCTCTATGCATCATGCGAGCGCGGAATTTGTGCTCCATTACCTGTTAAGTTCATTTTATGAAGCTATACCGGCTAAGTCTTTCAACGTCTGATTTACAATCGCGCCGGTGTGTAACCGGGCCGAAATGTATATCTCGCAACTCGAGGAAAAGTTCGCAAGATTCGGCTGCATGTAAACTTAGATAAGCTCGGAATTTAAATGACTAAGCCGGCTTTAAAAATACCGCGGGATCCTTTCGGCGATGGAACGTCAAATATTCCGGGTCAGCCTGCTCTACGATGGGATCGAACGACCCGAATGAGCCATTTACGAGGTGTCTGGGTAAACAGGGCTGGTCCGAAGAAACGCGAGATGTTACATTAGGTTAGGGTCACGTGGAAGCTTCTTCGGGGAGAATCTCGAATAAAAATTCGGAAGTAAAATTGAAAATAGATGGATGAAAGGACAGAAAACGTATCGAATCACGTATCGAATCACTGTGCAATACAATGCTTTCTGTAAAATAAAATAATAATAATAATAATAATAACAAAAGGAATGGAATTAGGCTACTCCAAGGGTTACACCAATGGAAACGAATCAAAATTCTGAAGTAAAATTGAAAATAAATGGATGAAAAGATAGAAGACGCATCAAATCACTGTGCATTACAATGCTTTCTGTAAAATAAAATAATAATAATAATAATAATAATAAAAGGAATGGAATTAGGCTACTCCAAAGGTTACACCAATGGGAACGAATCAAAATTCGGAAGTAAAATTGAAAATAAATGGATGAAAAGATAGAAGTCGTATCAAATCATTATGCAATACGATGCTTTTTTTAAAATAAAATAATAATAATAAGAATAATAAAAAGAAGAATGGAATTAGGTTACTTGAAAGGTTACGCCAATGGGAAAGAAGCTTACTGTGGAGGAGGATCTTAAATAAAAATTCTGTAGTAAAATTGAAAATAGATGGATGAAAAGACAGAAGACGTACTGAATCGCTATGCAATACAATGCTTTTTGTAAAATAAAATAATAAAATAATAATAATAATAATAATAAAAGGAATGGAATTAGGCTACTCTAAAGGTTACGCCTTTCCAATAGGAAAGGAGCTTACTGTGACAATTTCGGATTATTCAAATCTCAATTATTATTACAGCTTCTGGAAAATCCAAATCCAATTTTCAAACAACTATTTCCAAACGAAATTACCTGACTTCTACCATAATTTCTTCGTCTGCAATTGTAAAGGTAACGAACCACCGAAATTACGAGTATACAATTGCGGATGAAACGGGTCGAGTATATCAACTATACTAGGAGAAGTGGAGATTTTGTTGGGAATTTCGCGGAGGAAATAGCCAAACGCACAGGGAAATAACTGTATTCAGTTGTATAGCAATCTTTAGATTTATTATGCGATATATAATTAAAGCGTATGAGTCTTTCTGAATACCACTATGGGTCACAATGTATGAACTAGGTGTTTCTGTTTCTAACTTGGCAGTGAGGAGCTATGTGGGACGGCAGGTCCTTTTAAACCCTCAAAACCGACCCCTTGAAGTCCAGAGATCGGTAATACCCTGATAATTAAAGCGTATGAGTCTTTCTGAATACCACTATGGGTCACAATGTATGAACTAGGTGTTTCTGTTTCTAACTTGGCAGTGAGGAGCTATGAGAGACGGCAGGTCCTTTTAAACCCTCAAAACCGACCCCTTGAAGTCCAGAGATCGGTAATACCCTGCAACCTTCGACAGGTATGTCGTCATCGTTGCATGGGCGTAGCTGACTTCCAACAGATTTCATTTGCAAACCTCGAAGAAAGCGTAATTCGATAAATCTGTTGGAAACTGCTCGGTGAAATACGGAACGCGTCGGATGATGCGAACGAATGGCGAAAAACGAGGCAAGCATGCTAATACGAGTAATGAATATGGATAAACGAGACAAAACATTCATTATTCCGAAGCTGAAACGTTGAATCTGGGTTCGATTGGCCGGTGAACGCACCCAGGAACAGATAGTTGGTCAGGTTGTACTATAAATAACGGAAGTTTGCGAGCACGTTGGCGTTTAGAAGTTATTCCTGTGGCGCCTTGGGTCAGACATGCACTTGACTCGACAATGCTTCTCGTGACATAACACCCGCCACGTGTTCGATGAATTTAACCCCTGGCCAGGGTTCGACGATCACTGAAAAATTATTTCCACGTAGATTTCGTCCCACCGTTTCGAGGAAAATTGCTAGTCCCGTTTGAAAGAAAAATTCGGCAATGACGTGTCTCTGTTAAGCCGGTGATTAAATTTGGATCTCGAGTAAGCAGTCGAAACCTACGTGACTCTTGCTTTTGTACGTGTATGAACTAAAAATCACCGAATTCCTTCTGCAAAACTCCTACGAACTAGTTAATTTCTTTGGAAACCACGAGACAAAATTAAATCTCGATTTTTGAGAAATTTAAAACTTTTATTAATAATACTATAAATATTATAAAATATTGGAACAGCTTCATGATTATGTATAGTAAATTTCGAGCAATAATAAGAATGAGTGAAAATGGGTAATTTGAATAAAATTAATTAATAAATTGAACGAAAATAAGTTAACTTCTTTGAAAATGACACGACAAAATTAAATTTCGATTTTTGAGAAATTAAAAATTTTTATTCATATTACTATAAAATTAGTATTATAAAATATAGGAACCGCTCCATGATTGTGTATAGTAAATTTAAATTTAAAAATACATAATTTGAATAAAATTATTATAATTAATAAATTGTACGAAAATAGATAAAAATTATCTGGATAAAATACTACTTTTAGTAAAAGGAGCTTTACTTCTTCAATAATTAAAAATAAAAAGAAGTAATCAATTATTTTGATTACTTTGGTGATTCTAGCGTTAACAGAGATTTATTTCACAACATTGTCGAACTAGGTTACTCTGCATATTACCATGCATATTCAGTTTCAATATAGCTGTGTCATAATCATTGGCAGTGTTCACTGTGCTAAATCTGAAACTGTCTGGAACGAATAAACGCATCTCACAGTGACGGTGCGCATTTTCTCGTCTGTTCCTGTTCTCGGAATGGAAATGCAGTCGAGAGATTTTCGAGAACTGACCAAGGTTAACCTGTGACTAATCTCGAGCTGATACAAAAGGACTTTTGTGAAGACTGAATCACGCATGCCCATAACTCACTGTCGTTTACGCTCTAAGCAATCTTCGATGTTCAAACAAGCCATAAAGCGATGTAATTGTTGTTAAATGCTTAATGAGCAATTCAAACCGTTTAGATCACTTGGTCGCTACATAATTACGTAATTCACGATTAAAAGATCGCATTGTCTTGAGAGATATTCATTAAGAGCGATTGAAGTATAAACGATTCCTATAACAGCATAATAGCTCCATTAACCAGGGCTTAAATGTTTCCTGCGCATTAATGAAAATTAATAGATATCGAATAAAACTCGTTAATAATATATAGATGTCGGGGAAGGAAATGGCGATTCAAAAAATTAGAAAAATTAAAATTTCGTTGACTTTTAACCCTTTGCACTCGACGATTTTTTGGCTAGAGAAGAGTAGAAAATCAAGGATTCTCTATTAAAAAACTGACGATACTTTTCTGAGCAATAAATAAAGAATTTTATAATAATAGAATTGTAGAATTATTTGATTTCGATACCTTGCACCCTGTTACATTACATTAAAATTGATATATTAATTAATATCGATCTTACAAATTTTATGAAATAGTGACTGAGGGTCACCTCTCGAGTGCAGAGGGTTAATTTTACCTGCCATATTTAGAATTTAAATGTAATCGATAATATTTTAACCAAGTGTTACATGCACAATAATAATCTAATTACCAAGAAAATTCTTATTGTTTCATCTCGTAAGAGTTGACTGACGTTTTAAAAAATTGCGAAGACCAATCAGCTCTATTTTCGAATCTCGCTGTCATTTCTCATACCTAAACCGATCCAAAGTGATCGAATACGTTCAATCGGTCACTCGATACGCCCCTGCTAGCTACTAAGTAACATATTTGTTGGTTTTGCAACGGTTTACATACGGATAGATCACCCAGCAGACTTTGTACCGGTGTTAGGCCAACTGCAGACCTCCTAGAAAGCTAGGCCAACTATGTATAGTAAACGAACCAAAAATTCCTTTGGAAACGTATAGCTCTTAGGCACAGACGCATACACAGACACGTGTTACGTACTCGGACAAACTGGCACAAATTCGAAGCAAGATGTTGAAAAATGAAATTGTGAAATTCAAAAATTCAGTTTCTCCGAAATGGTGAAATTTGTATCGATTATGGAATCGAAAAATAAGACAGGTTAATCCCTGGAAGACGACATGTGTGCATTGTACGAAATATCGTGATATTATTCAAAATCGATTACATTGCAGAAGGAAAAATTAAAAAATTGTATACTGATTCGGAAAATTACGTGCATTTAAAAAATCTCCATTAGTTCTGGAAACCTATGTTATGAAAAAAATCGACCACGGGTGGAATTAGGGATCATATATCGTCCCGAAGGAATAATGGCGTTTGATTTCTACCTCGAAGCAGCCTAATTCAAAGCTGCGTTCGATAAAATAATTTTTGTAAAAAAAGAAGAGATGAAATCCTGTCGGAATTTAGGAGAGATTCTATTATTTATTTATCTTCCTCTACCATTGAAACGAAACGTTGCTGTAAATGTTTGCAGCGAATTTAGGCGATTTAGATCACCAGACAGGCTGTTCGAAACAATTATCCGGCAAAAATAGCGCTGCCTATTTTTACGTGTGTATATTTTGCAACTGTTTCCCCATTACATCGAAACAACGCGTATACCGCGAAGAAATACCTCGAGTGTATGGAAGATGCTTCCTTTAATCGAGATAATTTACCACTCCTTCGCATGACTCATCCTTTTACTGTCATCTTAATGTATCTTCATTAGCCGGTGTAATTTGCTACAGCCGCGCATTTCGAAATATTAAACACGGCCATTTACATAATTACACCTCGTTAATCTTCACGAGTTAATTCATAAGATCGCTCGAGGTCATAGATACTTTAACGCCAAGAAAAAGAAGCTTTATAAAATGGTATTCGGGAAGAAACGTGGAAATACGATGAATGTCGATGTCGATTTCGTGTCACTCTTGCCGTTGAAGTTGATGTTGAAGTTGAAGTCGATGTCGATCTCGATGTCGATGTCGATGTCAATGTAGTGTCGCCGTTAAAATTGATGTTGAAATCGATGTCGATGTCGTTGATGTTGAAGTTGAAGTCGATGTCGATGTAGTTGATGTTGAAGTTGAAGTCGATGTCGATGTCGATGTCGATGTCAATGTAGTGTCGCCGTTGAAATTGATGTTGAAATCGATGTCGATGTCGTTGATGTTGAAGTTGAAGTCGATGTCGATGTCAATGTCAATGTCGTGTCGCCGTTGAAGTTGATGTTGAAATCGATGTCGATGTTGTTGATGTTGCCGTTGAAATTGATGTCTATGTCGATGTCGTTGATGTTGCCATTGATGTCGAAGTTGATATTGATGTTGATGTCTTTGAAGTTGAAGCTGATGTTGATGTTGATGTTGATGTTGATGTTGATGTTGATGTCGGTGATGTCGGTGATGTCAGTGATGTCAGTGATGTTGGTGATGTCGGTGATGTCGGTGATGTCGGTGATGTCGGTGATGTCGGTGATGTCGGTGATGTCGGTGATGTCGGTGATGTCGGTGATGTCGATGTTGTCGATGTTGATGTCGATGTTGCAGTCGCCGTTGCTGTTGCCATTCCTCTGAATTTTGACGAATTTTGGACTCCTTCCGACAGGAATATAGCATTAAATAAATAAATATCGTATCGAATTTTTCAACATTTTTTCCTGTAATTTTCGCAACCTCTCGTTGTACTCCAAGAATATTCGCAGCTTGGATAAATTAATATCGAACTGCCAACGATCCACGTGTCAAAACCTTTTACTTGAGTGACTAGTTGGTTTTCTTATACTCAAATGAAGGTGAATTTTCTATATATCAATTAACCCCTCGACAAGTATGCAAAATTATATATAATTTCCTATTTTCTAAAATACCAATTTATTCGTAATTTAACTGGCTAAATCCAGAATAACTTCGAGGAGTTACTTGATATTTCTGTAACGAATTCTTCTGAGAGAACCAAGGAGCCTTATTAAAGCCGATTTGGCACGCCTGATATATACTATTGTTATTCGACCATAATCTCGCGACTTCGTGGCGATTTTCAGCCTCACTGTCTGATTCGTTCTTAATTAACTGCACGTTGATTAGCATGGTTCGAGTATCGTGAGTAAAGGATAAACCCTGGCACGCACACGGGTAAAATCACGGTTCGATCGACCAATCGTGCTTCTTGCCGCCAATTTCTTCCCGTACGCTGTGCAAATGTCAACGAAGATCGATTATCTGTGCGAAAATTAAGCGGCGCGAAACGGTCATATTTTACGAGAAAGGTTTCACGGCGGAATAGATAGAATCGAAACTTTTAACGATGGGAAACACGATCCTTTTCCGTGTTTTCTGTTTCCCATTTTACGTCGATGCATATTCTGCATCGAATACCTTGACAATTTCTTTTCTTCGCGCATCTGTGGCAAAATATTTGCGAACTTGTGATTCCAATGGAACCTTGAACGCGATACCTGAAGAGTGGATTAAAATACACGTTGCAAATGATAATGTAGAGATCTTTAGACGGTTAATAAAGAGTGTTTATTTCTAATTTCCTAATTACATATTTAATAATAAAATAGGTTTTAGAAGAATTCAATTTCATCCTATTTACGTTCCAAGACTCTAATAATCGTCTAATCCTATATGCAATCTCGATGTCGCCAGATTAATTACGATACATCACAGAAACCGAGTACGTCGATATACCACGCGATAGGGCCGCTGAATTCGCATGGAAAGGCGGAAAAAGCGGAATCCCGAGGAAAAAGGTGCACGAACGACGCGAAAGCAGCCGGATGAACGAATAAAAAGAGAGGGTGGATGGTGGTATCGGAAAATAAGAGCAAACGACGAGCAGGGCCGCAGCCGTCGCAAGGAGCCACGCGGAGAACATTTTAAAGCCGTAAAATCCAAAAGCTCTGACCAGCAGCGCGCATTACTTTTACGTTAATGAGGGGCAAATTATCGGAAAAGAGGCCTGCTGACGTAGCAGGCTGTCAGAGGGTCACGGAGGTTCACAGGACCTCTTTCTCTCGATCGCACATTCGCCGGTCTCTATCGATCCTCTCCCTCTTTTCCGTACGCCACCCCGAAATCCGATAAACCCCAACGCTGTTTATGGTTATCGCGAAACGATACCGTTCTTCCATTCGCGTCGCTGTTCCAACACGCAGGGTCGCTTGGAAATCGAATATCGACGCGGGGCGATATCGGGGGTACGGCCCTGATCGATTACCCCATCCTTATAGCTTCATCCCTTGCCATCTGGCTGATCGGGTTTCCCGACCAGCTGTAATCCCGTATTAAGCTCTCGGATTCGTGATTTTTCAGCCACCCCCGGTGCCGCTCCAGCGTGAAAGATGGATGGGAAGGAGGATGGGAACTGGTTGGAAAGCTTCGGAATTTGAGGGTTAAAGGAAAGTTGAAGGAAAAGTTAAAGACGGAAGTCGGGAATTTGAAAGTTGGGGGTGAGAGCGGGTAGGGGTGGGACATTCCGGGGTTGGAAAGTAATATTTGGAACGCGAAGGAGTTCTAAGTTGCCAGATCTTTTATAACGACGAGCGAAAGTATGGTGTATCGTGGGAATTTATTAAATTTGGGATATGGGGAAATTAATAAATTCGGGAATGAAAATATCGAAAGGCCGTTTACGTTGGAGGATACAAGAATTAAAGATTTCCTGGGTTGATCTTGTCAATCGAGGATATTTTGAGCAAAATTATTACAATTAATAATTACAATTATACAATTGAAAATTTTAATCAGAAACCTATACAAATTGAAATGGCTGTAGCAATTGAATAGGTTCTGATCCCTTCATTTCTGCATAATTAGCTCACCACGATATTAGTCGAAAATGTCAATACAATTGAAAGTTTTAATATATATCATATAAAAAATTTCTTATAATAACTTTTTTGTATACACAAATTTAATTATCAAGTTGTAATAATTTAATAAACCAAATAAAATTAATTCATATTAAAAAATTTGTCTAATAATATTAGGGATTATCAAGGTAGTAATTTTCATTTGTTTTTAATTTTTACAACAAATCAAAATTACTACCTTGATTTTTAATAAAATTTTTTAATTTAATTAACTATATGAATATATTTATTTTATCGTTATTATTATTATATAATAAATTTTTTAATTTATAAATTAAATTCTCATTATTTAAGTGTATTATTTAAGTATTATGACGAGTCGAGCTGGTTTCGGCATTTTCGATGGAACATTTCCAGATAAATACTTTATTGGTCAAAGTAATATAAAAATAGACCGAAAATTTGTTTTTAATTATAAATCTCCAATTAGGGTGAAAAGTTAAATACGATTGGACTATGGAGGCTTTATCTTTGACATCACGAGTGTTAATAGAATCCAATTGCAGTCTGTGCCGATAACGACATAATTATATTTTATTTAAATCTCGACCTACGAGTCGAACAATATAATTCGAAGCTACAAATAAAAATACTTCTGGTTATATATTTCTCCTCTGTTACTGTGATATAGTTATAATTATGTCTCATGGAAAGAAGAATATAACGAGTTTAAGAAATAATTTTGTTACTCCCCTCTTTAGATTTTATTTATAAAATTATTTATAAATTATATCCCGATAAGGTACCGTGATTAACGAATAATCCCGCAAAGGTAATGCAGCGTGTATTCGCGGAGTGCATCCTCCTTTACTTTTCTGCGAACCTGTGAACGAAGTGGCGCCATGTGGTCAAATGAGAAAGCAAACGAAACAAGTGGGGGATGAAACGAGCAACACGTCTCGAGGGCAAGTAATTTGATTCTACGACATTCTTGTGTCTCTTGCCAAATTGCATCGTAACACAGAGTTATTGTTCTTGAAACAATACATCTTCTATATATACGCTTGAAACGTTATTGTCTTCATTCTCCTCTGCGTATCTGTCATTTTATCATTTGAACAATAAAATTTTATTATAGATACAGATAATTTATATCTGGATATGATAATATTAAAAATAAAAAGCGTATGAACGCCCATACCATTGGAATGTTAGTATTAGAGGTTAGGAAATGTTTAGGGATTAGATATTAGCTATGGTTTCGAGGATTTTTAATTTATTCCTAGAGATAATTGAATTAATGTTAGTTAATTGAAGTATGGGGCCTCGAGAATTGCAGGAAGGGGAATTTCGACATCGGGGGCGTAGCTCAGATGGTAGAGCGCTTGCTTTGCATGCGAGAGGTACCGGGATCGATACCCGGCGCCTCCATCTTCTAATTTTTATAATCTTTTTTCTTTACATTATTTTTCTTTTCCAATAGAATTACAAATAACGCGTATAACATAAACAAATATATTCGTGTCCTTCAATTTTAATTTTAACATCTTCCCTATTATATATGATCTTTTAAAACAATCTGAATAAGATAATTTTCATCTCAATTAAATATAATTTTAAACATAACCTCCTAGCTCGCACGAATTTCGATTAGAAATTACCAACAATTGTTCGCGAAACTCCATCTTTACCCGAAGATATTAATTTCAGAATTATGATAATGTATAAATTTCAATTTTTTTTTTACAATTACAAACAGGCAAATTTACGGAATTATTTATCCGTTGGATAGTCAGAAAGAGTAATTTATCCAGAAATTTTGCTATATTCGCGACCAGAGAGTTATGAATGGGATGATTGACGCTCGGTGAATGGGAACTGACCATCCACGGAATAGTGATTTCGTAGCCGCGCAGCATGACGTGTGTGTACACACATAGCCAGGTATAGCGTTTAGACGTTCTTCACGGCGCTGTCCTAAGCTCGTTTAGCTCCTCTGGCTACCTCTTCGGCCAACCTGTTTTCCGGTTGATTCTAAACCATGATTTACCAACAACTGGCAGAGAAACTAGTGCTGGTTCGTCGTCCACGTAGCCATCCTAATCGCCTTTCTAATCGCCACACTCTCAGCCCCGTTTCGTGACCACGCGCTTCGAAACCTGTTATTTCAGTCCTGATGCATGACCCCAGGTGACGATCTTATCTTCCTTGAACCAATTTTCATTCAGAAATTGCACACCCTACCGTTCTTTATCGATAAATTAACATATTTTCTTTTTTTCAATTGCATGAACACGTTTTGCATACAACCTTTTTGCGAATTTTTGTTTCTACGAATAATCGTTAATTTATTCATACATGAACGTACGGAAGCTTGTTATGGTGGTAAACTGCTGAATATATATGTATATAATAGATATTTAGATATTAAATAGATGTTTCGAATATTAGACCGTTTAAATTATAGTACAAGTGGCGAACGAGGTATATAAATAATTATGATATTTTTATACTTGAAATTAAAACATACGTGTGTTTATAAAGTATGGGATAAATTGAAACTTGGAAATTTCTTGTAAATATTTTATTAGGTCATTTACCTACATTTCCCGAATAGTCTTTAGACTTTGTTGAAAATTTTGTAAGTACGATAAGATTCAATGTTTATTTACTGCCTCCTCGACAAGAATTACTGTAAAAGAACTGTAGTTTCACACAGTGAGGCATCATCCACCCCCGCTGATTCCTGTGATCCTGGTTCCTACCCCGATCTATGTTCTCAGAGCCATTGTTCGGATGCGGTCAAGCGTCCTTTTCCAGGCAGTCTGCGTGACCACTATAGTACCAGAATGCAAATCTTCCTTCCCGTATCCCGACCCGTTATTACCTGTTATTCTCGATCCATCCAACTTACAACTTCGTCGTCCAGTAATAGAAATTAAAAACTCTGCATTCGTAATATTAAAATACCTACTTAACCCCTTATACCACGATAACGAGTCTGACTCGTCGTGAGTCCTAAATTCGCATACTAAATCCTATGAAGATAATTTACCCTCGTATTGGACTAAAATTATATTTAACATATGTATTTTAACGTGCGCAAATTTGTATAGGTCCTAAAAATTTGTATAATTTTATCGCGGATGAAATAGGTGTATAGTGGTTAATTGAAGTTAAATAATTTTACAATACAGAGTTTCGGAGAATTAAATTATAATATATGAAAATGAAATTATTTGAGGTGGGATAAACTTGAGCAATAAATTTAATAAAATCGGCAAAACAAGGGAAGATGGAGTAAATTAGTTTAACTAATTACTTTACCACTTGCGTTCCAATGGTACGTGCCACAGTCAACAGCAAGGTCGGTCACACGTCGAGCAATCTGTTCTGATCACGTCAAAGAATAACACGTAATTGAGGTTGAAAGACATCGATGGAAACTAGGTACGAGCTTGATCAATAATGTTTACATCTACAAATCATGTCAGTGAGTTCCCACTCGTCACACTAATGTTTGGCCCGATTTCCTTACGGTTAATGACTTTTATCTACTTTTGCAATTGCAATCTTCTTTAATTTACATCTACAAATCATGTCAGTGAGTTCCCACTCGTCACACTCATGTTTGGCCCGATTTCCTTACGGTTAATGACTTTTATCTACTTTTGCAATTGCAATCTTCTTTCGTTCGCTATCGTTTCCATGTATTATTGTATTCTTATATCCTTATATTCGTTTTATTGTATTCTTATATTCGTAATGCCCAACGCTGATAATAATCTCAAATTCTCCCGTCAGATACTTTCCCAACGATCTATATCCCGCTCTATATACATACCCCGCGTTGCAGAGTAGGGGAGAAGCCATTCATCCCCTCGTTTGACCCAGCGAGGGCTGAAGAAAATTGCGATAAAAGGACCACCATACCAAACGCTGCGTGCAACCCCTTGTAGCCTCGTGTTCTCCTATCCCCCTGCATGTTTTTTCTTTGTTCAACGTTTCAAAATTTACCACCCTTCGTCGTACGTACATACGCGTGTCACGTGCTCACAAACGAACGTCCCCCTCGACGAGGGGGCACGCACACCCTGCGAGGCTACGTGCACTGACACAGAACGAACCACGGACACGTTCTGCAACCCTAATAATGCGTGTGTAGATAAGGTGACGTAATGTGCGTGCCACGTGTACCTGTCGTGAATGGAAATGCGTTTCCGGCCACACGCGCGCTGCGTCGCTCTGGTCATGCGCCATTTTCCACTTTGCGTTCCGATTACCGAAATAATTGCGATTAAATTGGGAATTAACGGGTATTCGTGAATCTCGAATCGTTTGATTGGTTGGAGAAAGAAAATTGGAGTTTATTTCGTCAATAAAAATAAAACGACGCTTCCAAGGGGTTTAGGGGATTAGTAAATTATTGAGATACCTGAATAAGTAGGATAATAATTGGGAAAGTTTCGAAGGAACAGTGAATCTCGTATAGCAGAACAAATTTTGCAGGATCATCTTTCGTTATATTTTTTAGGCATACTGGATTAAAAACGGAGCTTAAAATTATTTTCTATAAATAGAAAATAAGTAAGTAAATAGTGTAATAATAATAAAACACAGCAAAATTAATATAAAGTAGATAAGTAAATAGCGTAAATTAAATACGGTGTTAGAAACGGTATTTTAAATTATTTTCCGTCGATAGAAAGGAAATAAAATTATAGGAAATTTATAGGAAATTTACTAAAGGAAAATTAAGAAAAGCATAGGAAATTTAATTATTATAGGAAAGGTAAAACGAAATTTATTTCTCATTAGAATTGCCAAGCATCCTAATTAATCCGTCACTTTCTAATTCATCGTTACTTTCAATTACGTTCAGTTTCTAATTCACCGTTACGCTGAAAGTCACTGTTAACTCTCTTAAAAGGAAATTCCGGTCGATGAGACGATGTAACCAATGGAAGAAAAATGCGAGAACTAGAAACGCGTGGATGCACGAAGAATAATTCCGACGACCCCGATTAAGGGAGAGGGTGTACTTACCCGTACTACTGGAGGAAATATTTCGAGGAAGCGGATGTCGCGTGACGTATCTCGAGGATACTCGTTGTTTATGCGTCCCTTGCACAGTTGGACCGCAGTCAGGCTTTGGCCTCGCCACCAAAAAGGAGTAAAGGAGGAGCCACAGGAGCAAGGCGGAGATCATGCTTCCCCGATAACTCACGTTCGTGCAGCAGTGCGTGAGCCTAACCAGTCTGCGAACCGTGGTGAAGTTATGGTGGTGCCGCGTACGGGTGTACAGTGCCGACTAAAATCTCGAGTCGCGAATCGAATGACAAACCGGTCTGCTCGCCACGTCTTCATCGTCGTAAAAATTCGATTATCCGTGGCATCCATTAACGGAGACATGAAAAATTGGCAAACGAAACGTGCGATTTATCCACGAATTATTAAAAAAAATATTCGATGACGGATTTAATTTTCTGTGCAGGATAGGAAAGTTAATGGTACCTGTTAACTGTCGAGATTTATCGACATTTGGTATTTCGCGGAATTGATATGGGAATACGGTGTAACGTGAAATAGGAAGCATCGAAATACCTGTAGACGATATTTATAGTAATTGGATTTGTTACGTAATGTCTGTAATGATAAGTGTGACTTGCAAACTCTTAATCGACACTGTACACGGTAAAGTGTGCGTACATGCGTCTTCCGACTGTGTATTTATATGTGGAACACATAAGACGTGGTCGGGCCCTTTGAACACTCCCTATGGGGGCTGATTCCTTGGTAAGGCCACGCATTGCCCCTCAGGCCCTTCGATGCTTTCTGTCCTTAAAATACTTGATACCCTTACCACGTTCCAACGACTTCGGCGTGCAAACTTCCATTGTATTGATTTTATTTTTCCTTTTCCTCAATCGAATGAAATTCTCAATCGCGTCGAAATAAAATTTTATCGCGAGCATTATCTCCAAGGTACTATCTTCTAAAGATAAGCAGCTGGAAATATGCAATAATATGAACGTCGTACGGATACATTGATATATTTGTTCATCGAGGATCAAAGGACACAAAATAATTGCCGATACTTCAGTTATAAGAAGAAAATTATATCAACGATATTAAACGCGGGATTAATTATCGGGATGAAGTAGTTCGACGTTTAGAGGGAAGTTGGTAATAGGAATCGCGGAAAAATGGCGACTAGGACCAGCCCATTCGTTCGAACCAAGACCATTCGATTTTACCCGCGTCAACCGCGATGCTACGTACTCCCACGCCTCGATCTCCTTTACCTGATGCTTTCCTGGTAAAAATTCTCGTTCTCTATTGTTCCACCCTAATTAATGTCCGCAACACTACGCCCTCGTCGCCACACACGTGCTTCTTTACGTCACATGCGACCCTGCTACCTCGCGCTGTCACTTATCCAATATCTGTAAGCAAAAAATGGTCATTGACAACGGGCCGAGCAAGATGAATGGGTTCCTACGTAGTACGCACGTGTGTACGCGCAGCGTACGCGTATGCAGATCAGAGGGTCATTATCGAGTCGGTCCAACTACCTTTCCAACCCTTTCCTGAAGTTCTGAATATTTTAATCGACTTATACGAATTTAAATAAGTAAGGTAAACACGTTTTCCACGGATGGAATTAAATTATACTTTTACCGTGATATTTCTTAATTTCAATGATAGGTATGGAATTTAGAAATATTATATATTCACGTGAAATGCTAGTTGTTAGATATTGGTACGACAATTTTATCTTATTTGTTTAATAACGTCGAATGTAACGAACATGCATCGTGAAAATTTTTAATCAACGAATTTAATAGTAATTTGATATTATATTTATTTTCATCGTTCAATGTATTCGATGCTGTGTCTAAACATTGTATCAACGTTTGTTCGTTGATATCTCGGTACGAAATCGCGTCGCGCGATTTTAGTACGAGAAACGTACGCACATGAAGCGAGTATCGAACGAGGGGCTATTATCGTGGATGCAGGAGGCTCCCTCGTTGGTAAATGAGCTCCAATAAATTGTATTATCAAGTGGGAGGTTAATGAGGGCGCGTTGAACAATCACGCCGCTCGATAATCGAGCTTTTTTTTTAAATACAAAATGTCTCATCGCGTATCAGGTTAGCACGCGTCGAGTAGGTGAACTTTACAAATGTAACGCGGCCAGCTTATCGGTAATACATCGCTGTACCTTCTGTTTTCCTGTGTAATTGCAAACTTTACTTTGTTTACAACGATTTGTTGCAAACCGTGTTACCAAGCGTACAAAATTACATCGCGTGCAACAGGCTAGGCTTTACACCGACAAGCCTACTTCGAATTTTGCGCAACCCCTTCCACGACCACCTTGTTAACTGCATAACCTTTGCAAATATTTATTTATCCGCGCAAAATTTAACTATACGAAAATGATAACAAACAAAAATAATCAGATGGATAATTACGATATGTATAACTATTCTTGAGAAAGTAATAACGTGGAATATTTATTATACCGAGTGTTAAACATTTTCAAGTGTTATCGATCGTGTAACTCCATAGGAAATTAAACTATGCAAAAATGATAATAGACAAAATAATTCGATTGCCAATCACGATATGTAAAATTAATTGTGAAAGAATATTCCTTTACTTTAATAATGTGAAATATTAATTGTACCAAATGTTAAACATTTTCCAGGTCTATCGATCATGTAACTCCATAGGAAATTAATCTATGCAAAAATGATAAGAATAAAAATAATCCGGTGGACAATCACGATTGTAAAATTATTCGTGAGAAAGTACCCTTTTCTTTAATAACGTGGAATATTTATTATACCAATTGTTAAACATTTTCCAGCCCTATTGATCGTGTAACTCCATAGGAAATTAAACTATGCAAAAATAAAAATAAAAAAGATAGTCTGACCAGTGTGAACTATCGTGACACGTGAAATAAATCGTGAAGGAATATTCCTTTACTTTAATAACGTGAAATATTAATTGTACCTAATGTTAAACATTTTCCAGTGCTATCGATCGTGTAACTCCGAGACCGATCGAAATCACGGACAAACCTGTTACTCGAACTTTCTAGATTCCTAATAATCTCGTGTCTCTTCTGTTCTAACCCATTTCTTTCCATGAATGACTCCGCTTCCGGTTCTTCCTACCCTTCGTACGCCACTACACTACTCCACGTGCGTTTATTCGGAGGTGGCTCACCCCTCCGTTCTCGATATTCGTGACCTCGTGATCGAACATTAATTCATTGAAGCGAACGGGAATAAACTCCCGCAATGTTGATACTCCTCTAATATCACGGCAACGTGAACAAGCCACCTCCTTACCATCGTTTAATCTGTTTGGCAAGCCTCGTTCGCTTTTTAAGATCAAAGAAACGCGTTAGCTACGATTACTATTGATATCCTCCGAGGCGCCACTGGCTCCACGCCGCTTCTCTTCGAGTGATGTCCGCGACGATACGAGAGAATCTCTACTGCCGTCTGTTCGATATTTGCACGAGATTATTTTTATCGTGGAAAAACAAGTTTCGACGACTCTCTATTTGTCATCGACGAAGAATACAAACAGTCTTGTTTTATAATACCGAATAAAGTTATTTCTCCTACGTCTCGAAATGGATATTAAATCCGAGTAAGCTCCCGAGATTTAATTTCACCGTAGATTGTATTCAGATACAACAATTAAAAATCGTCCTTGAAAGTCTTCTTTATTTTTTCCCATTTATGCTGTAATTTAGATAACGTAATCTGGGTATGATAAAACATAAGAATTGCAAGGTAACAGTGTAGCTGCGTTATTTTTTCAAAGCATATCTTTCTTTATAGACATCACGGTAATTGTTATAATTATTACAAAATTAACTCTCCTATTTTCTATTATTTATCGTTAAATATATACAGAGAATGAGTGCATAAATCAAAGCAGTTCTCTCACGAATAAAACTTGGAAATGGGATGCACGTTCCTCGATGACCTTCCAATACCGTTATAACAAAGCCAACTACCAAAGAGTACAATAACAGCGGCCACGGTGTACGTACTAACGACGCAAACATATACGAACAAGGGGACACAACCACGATGAAACTTTTTATCGATCGACCGAGATTTTACCTCAGTGACTACACGCACAGACCACTGGCAAACGCCCCTAAAGTTCAGAAGCCAGCTGTGCGAAACCCCTGCAGGGAAACAGGATGTACAAGCAGCAACCAGTCGATGACTGTTTCGTGACTCGCTGAATGAATAGCGGGAGCAACCACCCTTCTTGGGGGTTGGAAATCACCCCCTGCAACCTCGTGTTAGCCTGCTACCGAACCGCCCTTGTTTTCCAATAAATACAAAGTGTGCGGCTCGTGTAGACCCGTCAACGAAAGACGTTCGTCTGGTCTACCACCCTTGAGGGATGGTGAATTTATAGCCACGACTGCCTGAAAAGCGATAGAAACAATTATCGAATATATCGGCTACACCTTCTGAGGACGATGACAGCCTGTTCCGTTTCCGGTCGAGTTTCCACCGAGCGTGCGAGCGGTCGCGTTCGATTTATCGATTCCGCCGATGGTCGACCACGGTGGGACCAAGACCTCTAGTTCTCGTATGCCTCCCCGTTCCGCGAACCAATCGGGAATTCCTATTCCCGATCGCCGGGCACCCTGTATTTATTGGCCATCGAACTCGTCGATACGCACCCCCGTGCGGTTGATGAGCTCTCGATACTTCAAGTTCTCCCAAGATATCTGCCTCGTCGTCGTTTATCTTACGACGATCACGTCTTCAACTGCTCGAACGTGAATTATGCAGGGGATGGGGGGAGCATGGGGAGGATAGCTGATTGGATTTTTTTAATAATCTTTTTGCGATGGAACGCGGAAACGGGAGAGTATAGGGGATCGCGATACGTGTGGTAGGTATATATATGGAGCGGTTTTACTTACATGCGCGACATGGGTTAAGCTTCCCCGGGGTATGGGTGAATATTGATTGGCTGACGGAATTATATTAATATATCGTGGTTTTTTTGTTAATTCTTTTGTTATTTGCAAATTTATTGTTAGATCGGGGGTGGCTTTTATAAATGTTTCTGCACGAAAGTACGAGAATAGAGGAGGGATGGGGTGGTAAGGGACAAGTGCATGTAAAAAGGAAAAGGAGAAATAATGGTACAAAGGGAAAACCAAAGATGGGGGGTGGGATAAGATATGGTTTTAAGTGTGTAAATAAGAATGTGTTTATGTTAGGTTAGGTTAAGTTATTGTTACATGTTAGGTTAAGTTATTATTATGGTTGTAGCATAGGCTGTTATATCGTTATTGTATTGTTGTGGTAGTGGTTATATATTTTATATAAAATAAGCAATATGTATGGAGGATAAGGAGAGACGGAACCCTTGTAATCCAATAGGAAAACGATAAAGATTTATCCATCTATCTATCTAAGTACGAGAATAGATTGGTTCAGAGTAGTATGGTGTTGTTGAAAGATTACGGAGATATTTAGTACTAGTATACGAGATTACGATCTTTTTAAATAATATCCTTGTTCCAGGACAATTATTCCCGTTAATGATCCTGTAATCCTGTTCGAAAGGTAATACCATCGGCAAACCTCCTTGTCGTATTAGTTTCCGATAATCCTCGCTTTCTTCTCTTAATCTGTCAATGGTTTAATATATATTTAACAATTCTAGCATTCTCTTTTAATAATTTTAAGTGAAGAAAAATATAAGCTTTTCGATATACTTTGCCCAGATATGACGCTTCGTGACCCATAGTAAAATTGCAGAAAAGGACACGAAAGAAAGAATTTAATACTAATTAATATTTAAATAAAAGAATATAATTCTTCGACAAATTGTAAGTAGGTATGATTTGCTATCTGTTTACTTATTGATTACAGGACAGCCACATATAACACATATATAGATGTATCATTTTAAACAAAAGATATAAAAATGTTTATTATTATTGTTAAATTTATGGACTTGATAATTCCAGTCCTCCTTCGTACGATCCAAAGCGTTATGTGGCTTTGAGAAAATTAAAAGAACCATTAACCTAGCATTTAATTACGATTTATTATTGGCTTACTTATATTATAACGCATAGATAAATTATCTTGAACAAAATATACACGAATACCTATTTTCGTTGGCAAATTGTAATCACGGTGACTCTAGCGTCCTCGTAATAAAAATTTCCATGCAATGGAAAGTGTTCCGTCACTTTTAAAGCGCGCCACAGGTGTATAGGCCTGAGAAATAGAAATTCGCGCGCCGGGCAAACGCAACGTCCATGTTTACGTTTACCGCAGCCACAGCGCCGTGGGCGGAGGCCGACCGAAGCAGCGGTCCTCTCTCCAGCCGCGGGGTGGTTTAACCCCCCTCGCAGAGGCGCATGGCTGTCGGGTCCCCTTCCAGTAGCTGGCAGGAGTAGTCGACCTCCATCGGCGGCTGCTCGCCTGGCAGGGTGGCGGGCAACGGCGACGCTTCGTCCCTCGAAAGGAGCCGATAAAAACCTCCGGAGCATCTTTTTCTCGGGCCGACTTTCGACAGGCGAACGCCTGGAGACAGGCAGCGGACCTTGAACAGAAGGATCGGCCACTTAAGCAGCCGGCCATCTCACTACGGCCAGGATCGTATGGCGAACGAGGGGGTTGCGTGGCGGGGTGTCGCGGATCGGCCGCGCGATTTACGATGTCTTTTTACGTGCGCCTGCTTCTTCGTTTTTCCTTGCACCTTTTTTTCGTGTTCCCTTCGACGCCGCGAACGTGTGTACGCACACCAATCCCGGGTTATCGATCTCTGCCGATGATGGCTGACAGCGCCACCAGGCACCCCCGTCGCGCGCATATTTCCACGTGCTGCACATCCGCCACGAGCGTACCCGGCATCTGATCGCGAGCGGTCAACGGTTCACGGGTCCCCGACACGTTACCATATTTTCCACGTATTTTGGGGGGCCCACGTGGACATTCTTTAGCGTCCTTTTTACCGTATATTCTAAACATCGAGATTGATAACGAGAGGCTTCGATTGGAATGAAAATTATAGAACCGGGGTCAAGGAGACTTATCGAGGGTAGTTTATATCGATTCGTTGTCTCGGTACGATATCACAGCGAATAAAGAATAGTGCATAGAAATAATTAGTCTCTTGAATTTTCGAAGACTATTTAAATTATGAATAGCTTACGAAATATTTGCCGTTTTATTCTTTACGTATGCGATTCTTACAGAGATTTTGTTTCGCATTATTTTATGTAAATAAATGAGTATATAAATTGGAAAAATATGAGATATGGTGGATGCAGCATATCTTCTGCGATTAAAGCAACGTATAATTTGTCCTCGTGTTTAACACTTTCTAATAAGTAATAACTACATCCAAGTCATTAAAGTTAATTAAGTAACACGGATCATCTCGAAGCTAAATAAATGATGAACCTGTGAAACGTATCTAATATATGGAAATAAATTATCCAAGATCAGCTCAGTGGGTCGAAACGAATAACGAGACTGATAACGATAAAACCAACATTTTATTAAATAAATACCAAATTCTTGCTATTCCTTTAACAATAACGAACAACCAAAGAAATTCTATCCACGCACTTTCACCTCGTTAAATCAAACTTTTCACGAATAAAATTTCATCGAATAAAAAAATATTTTTCCTGGATGGACAGAATAAGCCAGAACTGGACGAAATAAAAGATTGAAACCCGTGGCAGAAAAACAACCCTCGGGAAGCACCACCCTGGCCTTATCCTGCTCTCCTGCTTTAAAAAGCCTCGAGCCATCCCAAATCGAAGCCCATTTGACCGCGAAGGCAATATACGTCCCTGCTCTGGTCGAATAAAAGTGGATGCAGAGACTTTTTCGACCCAACACTTTCTCAGCCGCATAAGTCGCTGTTCCAACATTCCTTCTTTCGTCTGCCGACGAGCTTGTGGATCCGATAAGACAACGAGACAGACAACGACAGGAGAGAAACGTCGTTTCCTCGAGGGGAAGCGCCCGAACAAGGCCGCGTGACACTCGAATGCTACGGACAGACGGGACTCGAACACGAAGAAGCTAAAGAGCGAATGCGTCGGTAGAGGTAGCGTGTACGAAACGCGGAACAAGCGGTCAGAGGACACGAAAGAAGCGGTCCAGACGGATGAGATGAAAAGTTGGCGCCGCGTTATGCATACCTGATACATAGAAGCTGAAGATCATCTCGACGCGCGGTCCAGATCGTGTGTATTAATGAAACAGATCGTGTTCAGCTGGCGCTTCGGGTCGGCGCAAATTAAGAGATGACTGGCTTCGAACGAATCTATGGACTTACGGCAGATTGTTATTTTTCATGAATGTTTTCCGTATATTTACGCAATTTCTATTTCCTGCAAATTAATTTTCACTAATTCTTTTAAATATAAAATGGTGGCAGTTCTAGATTAATTAGATGCTTATTAAATATCTTCGCGAACAGCGCGCGTTTGTTTTAAATTACGCGATAATTATTCTAGGAAAAATTTTATTAATAACGTTCGATATTTTTTATTATATATTTCTAATTTTTTAGATAGTGAAATTTTATATTAATATTTATTACATATCTTCGTGAACAGTGCGTGCTTGTTTTAAATTACGCGATAATTATTCTAGGAAAAATTTTATTAATAACGTTCGATATTTTTTATTATATGTTTCTAATTTTTTAGATTATGAAATTTTATATTAATATTTATTACATATTTTCGTACACAGTGCGCGTTTGTTTTAAGTTACATGATATTTATTCTAGGAAAAATTTTATTAATACCGTTAGAAATTTTTTATTATGTATCGCTAATTTCTTAGATTATGAAATTTTATGTTAATATTTATTACATATCTTCGTGAACAGTACGCGTTTATTGCAAATTAGGATAAAGATATTTATGACTTCTGTGTGATAGATAATCAGATCTTTTCTCGTAATAGGAAAAATGTTGATTAATGTAGTTTGAAATTTTCCTGCTGCCTGAAAGATTCGATAGCAGTGTACGAATTATAAGATAAAATTGTTTAGGTATTTAAGTATTAGATATAATACTAAAATAATATAGGTCGGTATGCCTGGTATGAAAATTGGCAGACAATCAATCGTGGTTTGAATAACGAAGTACATGAAACGACCGACGGCGGTGTGCGTAGGATAGGACTGCGTGTGTGTAGGTATAGATATAGGTAGATATGAAGCTTGAATTACTATAACTGTCGGCAAACCTCCTTAACTAAAATGCTATCCTACTACGATGGAAACACGAAAGTGAGTGACGAACAAATGCGACAACATCGACCCAAGGAGTTTCTACTGACACGGAAAGGAAAACGCATTTTTTGTTGCATTTCCCGTTTTCTAATGTTGACTTTATTTATACCGGTAATTGCATCGGTTGGTGCAGTTAGCGTTAATAAGTTGGCGTACAGTTATTCCACAATAAGAAAATGGCTTCCGTTGATGATACTTAATGCTAGAAAACTCTTAAGTAATACCGATTAATTCTCCCTGCGAGCTATTTAATGTTAAACGAATTAACACTCCAATGTTTAATATCACTTCGACGATAGGAACTTTCCACCTAAATTCGTGTCATTTCGTATAATTATTACTCTACGAGTCGCTTCGTTTCGTTTCACGGAACACGAACTCCATTGCGATGGCGAAGACAACGATAAAAGAAAATGACATTTACTTATTCGCGAATAAAAAGTGACTCGCTCAAACTTACCCTCTATTCCATATACTACCCGAATATACCATCCAGGTTGCCAACATCCATCCACCATTATAAAGCGTACATTTTCTATGCTTCATGCTCTCTGCACACGTAACCACGTATCGCCTTTCCTTTCAGCGTAAAACGCCTCGGATACCGTTCAGATCTACGGCATTTGTTATCGAATATTTATATTATGAAACGAATAGACCAAAATGATAAAATAACAAATTTAGGCCCAAACATGAATAATTTATAGACTATCGTAAAATTCTTTTTATTTAAAAGTTAATCGAACGAAAGCATGTCCGATGGAGATTATATATCGAATATTTTTTCGTTTGCTGGTTATCGAAATAAGATTTGGTCGATTTGGTGATAAAATAAATTTTCTTTATCGTGGCATTACTTAATTGGCAGCGCGGAAAGTTGGAAGGGGGCGAAGAAGTAGCGCAGCTCGGGCAATCAAACTGGTCCAGAGATCGTGTAAGATGAAATAAATACCTGCTGTCCCTTCATGACAGCCGGATCGAAAGATGTTGAAGATCATCTCGAGAAACGGTCCACTGTCGCAGCATCTCGATCATCTGTTCTCGCAGACTCGAGGTCATTCGATTGCTTCACGTCCCTCGATAAAATCGAATGACTCGCGCGATGAGAATCGGCGCGTAAATTCAACTTCTCCGAACACGCTCGCGCGTTCTTCTCTCTATTCGTCATACGATATAAATTTTAGAGCAATGCTAATTAATGATACGTCAATTATCAACCCTCTGCAAATAAAATTTGTTTATTATTGAATTTTATAATAAATTTTGATAACAATTTTCTTATTATATTTGATATTACTTTGGCAATTTTTATATTTTCACGTAGGGATTATCAGAATATTATTATTTAATTAATAATATTACTAATAATTAAATAACTTACTCATGAATTAAATTATCTTTTATAAATTATCTTTTCCTCGGTATCTTCCCCCACTATCTTTATCCGCATAACAGAATGAAGGAATAAATAAACATTTTTACCAACTACATCCGAAGTGTCACATAATTTAATAATATATACTTATATTAAAATAATTATGTATTATCTCTAACCTATAAAAATTTGGAAAATTAATATAAATATTAAAAATCCATGCAAATTATAGCCCTTCTTACTATCGAATAAGAGATGTAATAAATTCGGTGTATATTTGAACATTTATCGATTCCGTATGATATATTTACGAGTAAATATATAACCAAGCTTAGCGAACACGCGATATCTCATTCAGTACTAGTCGCGCGCGCTTTTCATCGAGCAATGACTCGTGACGCATGAATGGAACTACGGCGCTACGCTACGCTACGCTACGCATGCGCGTAACCGTCCACGTGCTCCGGCCTCGAACGACTACTCGCTTTTCTAAATGAATGGAACTACGGCGCTACGCTACGCATGCGCGTAACCGTCCACGTGCTCCGGCCTCGAACGACTACTCGCTTTTCTGAAAGCCTGTTACAAGCGAAGCACAAAAGTGAGTGGTGAACAAATGGTAGACGAACGACGGCAACGTGGTAACGACTAAGAAAGCGAATGGCGTTGGTCACTTTGTAGAACGATTAAGATGGCGACTCGTTTCTCCTCTTTCGTGTATTCATGGTGATTTCCATGCTGATCCTCGCGGTATGCCTCTGCGAGGTTTCGCCCGACCATTGATTCGTAAACAGTCGAACGGCGGGACACAGCGTTCCTAGTATAATATGGGACCCTGATAACCACAGGACAGGAATACGAGTGGTGAACCAATAGCCAAGAACGAGGCGAGACGAGAACGCAAAATGGTGCTCGGTGAATGGAAAGTAGGCAAGGTACTGTTTGATAACGTAACCTCGAGTCGCGCTTTAAACACACTGGCCATGAGTTAGGAGATGTATATAGATGCAACGCGTTATAGAGAACTTTTAACGCTGTTTATGAAATTGTTTATGAACATAACGAAACACCGATAATGTCGCGAGAATGATTCTAACGTAATAATAATTTTATTTAAATAACAAACATTAATTTAACGGTATAGGAAGCTGAAATACAATAACGGTACTGAAGAATATGTAAATTTTTTATTACCCGAGCTTTTATTCTACGATGTTTTAATTAAATTATAATTATTGTTATATCTATCTACAGTTTGGATTACATTAAGCGAGGATGCTATTCTATAAAGAATTTATGGCATGACGTCTTTGTACTTATTTTTCCAGTAATCGTACTTAGCTTTCATCAGGTTCTTCTCCAGTTTTAATTCTTGATTAATATTAAGGTAACTATCATCGATTTCCACTGGTTCCCACTTTACTGAGATATCTGTGTCAAATTTCGAGGTTGGATTTCTGGAAATAAAAATTAAACGCATTATCGATCGTTGTTAACATGTCGTTAAATAAAACATAATAATAAGATTACTAACCCATCTTTTGCGAAATTCGTCCATAATTTGGTTAAAATATTCGCCATTTTTTCCGCTGAGGAACCTGGTTCCGGTAAATTTTTAAAAGCATTAGAGTAGAATAGATATCCCACGTCGTCAGCATTTGCAACTCCTGTTTAATACAAACCGACAAATATTTTAAATAAACGTTTGAATATTTTTGTGATTTTAATAAAAAAAGTTACTCACCATCGCTAACACCAAATAGACTTTTCATGAAGCCAATTGGCGCCTCGTAGGAAAATAGATATTCATAAATAGGAGCCGAAATTCGATTTTTCAAGATATCCGTCGATAGCAACTCACCAGCATTAAAGAAAGTATCGCTCAACATCTACAAGATTTATACGTGAATTCTATACATAAATATAACATCTCTCTTTCAATAAAATTATAATTACCGCGATATATTCGTGCAAGTTCTCTTTCGACACTTGCTTCTCTCCGAAATAAAATTTCTTCAAGCACTGTCCCATTTCTTTCTTCGTATTTGGATCAGTGATATTCAAATCCACTGGTAAAAATTTCTCCGGCTCCGTGTTCAATAATTCGATGCCATCTATCACCACTGCAAAATTTATGTTTAAAAGATTAGGGAAATGTTAAGGTACCTATATCTCCTGAACGATTTATCGAGATGTACAATTTACATAATGAATCAATAGAGAATAAATTGCCTACTTTGAACGTAAAATGCACATTCATCGACGGTAATTCCAGACATTACAGGCACGTCTACGATCCTTCCAGTTTTTAACAGGGTCCAAGGATCGGTTGGAAGGAACACGTCCTGTCCCAGGTCGACTTCAACAGATGGAACAAAAGCGAACATGCGTCCCGACAGATGGTCCTATAATCACAAAAGAATTAGACATTTATTGCAATAATTCAAATTCATCTAATTAATTAATTACGAGAAACGAATGCTTATTAATAATGCAATTGTGAAAAATAAGAAAAAGAATGGAATGAAAATTTCAATATCCTTATTATTCAAATACTTTACCTGAGAGTCCATTATTTCGTTACTAGCTGTGATAATATCTTTAACGTGAAACTCGCTTAACCTTTTAACCAATTCCTCAGAATCCGTAGTGCGAATTCCAAGATTTTCACCTAACATGAAGGCTAAATCTCTCGGATTGTAACTTATCGCCCATGGATTAAGTATCGTTCCGCTTTGTTGTATAACGCCATTGAATAAACCTAAGATATAACAAAATAATTCAAATTCCATTTGTAATTGACTTTAATAGCTTAATTTTAATTATACAAACATTTTTTCAATTTCACAATTTTACGTTGTACATTTTTATAAAATTAATTTATATTTTTTTATTAATTTACATTGTATATTTTTATAAAATTACGAAATTAATGTTTGCCTTACCTTCGGACATAGGAGATAACATGTGATACTGAGCGGAAGCTGCACCAGCGCTATTGCCAAAAATAGTAACTCTACTCGGGCAACCACCGAAGAAATGTATATTATCCTTCACCCATTTCAACGCCATAACTTGGTCTTTCATTCCAGCATTTCCTGGCGCGCTTTTATCTCCAGTGTTCAAAAATCCTAGGATAGAAAGGAACAAAATTACAAATTTCAATTTTAGTATACGACAAACTTTATTACAAACTGACTTAATAATTTAATATATCGATTATTTTAATAATATTCTTAGCTAATTGTTGCACTGCAATTACTTACCTAGCGCTCCAAGCCGATAATTGAAGGTAACAATCACCACGTCGTTCTCCACCAAAAAATCAGGTCCAAACAAAACATCGTCTCCCATACCGCCGTTCCAAAACCCAGGATGGATCCATACCATAACAGCTTTACGAGCTTCCTTATCCAGAACAGGTGTGTAAACATTCAGATAGAGACAATCTTCCCCACCGATCAGGCCCTTCTTGATTATGCAATAAAATGGACACGGAGAACGATGTTTGGTTGCATCGTATACGCCTTCCCATCCATCGGCTGGCTCTGGTGCCTAAAAATTATAAAAATACTTAGTTCCTTATCTAATTATTTACAAGTATAATGTCGGGATCCTCTAAAAATAATACGAATATTTTTGGCATATAATAGTAATCGTTCCGTTTGAAACAGAAGGGGTTTTATTAAATAATATATTGACCAGTTTGATTTATAATTAATAATTCGTAGCAAAACAAGAATACTATCTACTACAAAAATTCGATGCTGCTTTTAGTGATCAATCTAATCGTGAATTAAAATAATAATAATATTTAATCGTGGAATTAAATAATACCAGTGTATCGTCTCTACTCACTCGAAACTTGTCAGCACCAACATTCGGTTTTGCATAAGGAATGCCCTTAAAACTATAATACGGCTTGTTATGCAGAACAGTTTCAGTCTTCAATCCCTTCAAGATCCCTTGAGAAATCTCCAGTTGCACATCCTGGTCGGCACAAACCCAAACAACCACGAATCCATAAAGCACGAACTTGGGCAGCCACATTTTGAACTTCTAACCTGATTCGTATTCATAACGTAGCTTTTATAGACAAGAACGTCCTGCGGGCAAGAGTATTCTCTATAAAGACAAACCGCGAAAAAATAGATTATGTAAGCGACGTAAAAACGTAATCACGATCAAGCACGAATGATTTTCCACGATTCTACTGGATGATTTTCCCCTGTCCGTCAATCGTAGTAATCACACGACGATAATTTTTCGGATAGCTAAGTATCGGATATCCTGAATTCATCCTGATCGCTGACAAATCATCCTTCTTTGTGAGCGAGCAGAAACATTTCCGGAATTATTAATAAATGACAAGTCCATGGCTAAGTGTTTATATCCAAGTGAATTGATATTACGTTATTCAAGATTTCGTAATTAGGCACGCTTGCATAGCCACGCTTTAGAAGCTATCATTAGCGATGGGATGCTTGAAAACGTATCATATATGCTTCTAGTCTTGCACCAATATGTGTTCGTAATTTGCTTTCAAACACATAATCATTTATTTGATTTCTATCACGAAATATAACATGTAATTAATTTTTCTTTTATAAATATCCTAATCTTCTTAATAATTTCGCAGCAAAACGTAAGATGCCATCAAATGCAGTAAAAAGTCTGTAATGACTGAAAAATCTTTTCGAACAATTTCGAACAAATTTAAAAAATTATCGATTTCACAAAATTTGTTATTAACCACTTAACGAAATACGACATTCCACAAAGATAAAATTTTTAATAAACTCGTGACTTTTTAAAAGACAAATTGTTCATACCACTAATCCCCAAAATTACGATTTAACAACGACCTTTGATATTTACATAAATCCTCGCGTATTAAGACTCACCCAAGATGGTATTTTATATAATGGACGTTTTATATTTTTGATCTACGACACTATCATTTAATATAGAAAGACGTGTAATCATAGAGAAGGGAGGACAAGAATATTCTCTGCTGGTTAACGAAAACGGGGGAAAAGCGCGGTAGCGTGTGGCGTTTACTGTTGGCGCGCAGGATGGAAAACTCGCGGGGGTGAAAATTGTAAAGTTACAACGGGGTAAAACCCACCTCCCACGCGCTTCTACTTCCCTAGTAACATATTTAATATTACTTGATATTTACGTTAAATTATTAAATTAAACAATTTGGTAACCCGGTTACCCCTTGCACGCGATACATTCCCAACTGAAAGCATCTTCTTGTTCTCATTCTCCTTACATCGTATCGATTTTCCACGACTTGAATAACTATTCTATATATTATTCTCACGTGACAGGATTTTAAGTCAGAGTGTAATTAGATCGGTGGATAATTAGTGATTGATGGTGGGTACGATTATTTCAAGAAAATAAGGTGACATGGAAATATTATTTCCGGTAAGGGTTGATGTAGAAACCGATCGAAACGTGGATTTCGGAGTGATCGACCTCTTCGAGGAAGCTGCTTTTCTGTTACGCAAGCACCACTCAGCACACCCTCTGAATTCCCACAGGATGTGCGTGTGTCGTTCCATAAGCATTCTTCTTCATCCTTATACAGTGCATAATAGTGGTTTTCATTCGTCATTCTGGACGCGGGAAAAATTTAAAATGTAGTATTGAAGAAATTTGAATCACGTTGTTTTAAAATTTGTATGGGAAAAAACGTAATTGCAGAGAGTTATAGAAGTATCAAGAATACAATCGTGATAAATTTCAGTTCGTTTAACTTTACAAGTATAAACATTATAAGATGGAAATATAAATTCATCTTTTTATGTATGATTGTATCCTCACTTTATTGAATGAGATTGAACGTGAATTCTAGATCGTGACTCTAAATTGAATCCTTGAAATAATAAGCCAATGTTTGGTCTAGCAAATTAGATCTATCACGGTACAGCACTTTAAGAAATTGTCCAATTGATAGTTGTTTCCAAGTTACATCACATAAAAGAAACATCATGTATATTACTATACGACAGCGTATTATTATCGAACGCTTAATTATTTTAGAAATAAAATTATTAATAAGAGAAATAACGTATTTAGTAAAACTATTTTTTAATTTGTATTGTACAAGGTATTGTGCGTACGTCTTATAATATCATTGGAACATAGTTTACAACTGGGGGCGTAGCTCAGATGGTAGAGCGCTCGCTTAGCATGCGAGAGGTACCGGGATCGATACCCGGCGCCTCCAATTACAATTTTTTTATTTATTGAATAAATGATATCTTTTATACCTTAAATACCAAAAACTACTCGACACGTTTTCGCTAATTTTTCATTTAATATTTGTGGCATAACAAGATACATGAACAGAAAAAATATAATGTGAAAAATACCTACGTATTCATTTCTTAATAGAAACAAGTTATATTAATAAATAATCGTTCAAAATTATTATTTAATTCGGAAGTAAAGTTTCTTTAATAGAAATCATAATTTTTCACAGGCTTCACAATGCCACACTATCTTCAGAACGAAGTCGTCGAATCACTGCTGCATTACAACGGAGCAAAACGGTATCACTGTCCTGCAATGGCATTCAAACAACCAGCCAATAGACAGGATACTTCATTAAGATTAAAACAATTAAGATCGGAAATGGTTCGAGTCAGTTCCATCCAAGGACCGCCTCTCGATGGATACATTGTCACCTCAGACGACGCACATCAGGTGAGTGCAATGAAAAGAAACATAATTTAATAAAAAATCTTCAATCTAAAATATTTTTAAACACAGAGTATTAATTATCCTTATTGCAAAATAAATTTCAAATTTATCTCCAATTTATTTATAATATTATGAATACATTAAATAATTTCTGCGATTATTCTCCCTCGATATCCTTAAATTTTCAGACAACTAAGTTGGTTTATCATGGCCGCGAGGGCCCTGTGGAGGTATACCATGCGTGAGATTTCGCGTTTGCATAATTCCAAAAAGCTTTCCATAATCTCGATCCTGATTTAACAAATATCGTTTGGTTGAAAATTTAGCAAGTTTTTCCCTCGCAAAACGTCTCCATTGTTATCGAAGCTTTCTCTAATTTCATCTTAGTGCTTCTCTAATCACGAGTGCTAAACAAACGTTAAATAATTTATATAAGCGAAATCCCTTGTTAAACGAATAACGTTACGATCAGAATCTTAACGAAGCGTGATTTTTATTTTGATTTTGACACAATATGTCACATGTGTATTCGTGTGCGATTAAATCACGATTTCTGTCTTGATCAGAGTGATTCTCTCGATCCCCATGATATGAGGAGAGAATTTATCACTGGTTTCTACGGCAGTGCTGGAGAGGCTGTCATCACTTTGGATAAAGCCGTATTCTGGACCGATGGAAGGTATTATCTTCAGGCAGACCATCAGCTAGATTGCAATTGGATACTCATGAAACGCGGCAGAGGAGATGTAAGTTGTAAATGAGTTCGTGGTTTACCAATTAAAGTCGTAAATGATACAAACTTTTGTCATACATATTATCTAAAGATTTTAGATATTAATTTGCAAATGATTCTTGCTGCCTGAGATTCAAAGTACTACTATAAAACTTGATAAATAGATGCTTTAATGTACGACCTCACTATATCATTTTCATGGATATAACTTGCTTCAAAATGGAGGAAATATCGTGAATTATCTATTGCTAATTCGTTATCAAACTTTGGAAATGATTACAATTGTTATTCAATATGAAATGTTCGAGTTAATAATTATACTATTCAACACGAATTTTAATCTGTAATATCCATCGAGTAATTCTTGTAGAATTTATTTTCCTAACACGAATCCGTAATCGAAATTGTTCCATCAACAACTGCAATGGAATAAATATATAGTCTACAAAAGAAAAAACAATACAAATAATAAAATATAAATTAATTACGTTTAATAGTTTATAATAACGATAATAATAATTTTCTATTTCGTACAATATCGAGTTATACGTTATAAAACATTAATCAATATAGTATATTATAGAACAGACGAGCATATTTAGTTCACAATTCTGCCGCTAGGTGGTCAGAAAGTTAAGCGCTCTCTCGCAATCGCAAGTGTACATCAAGGACAAGATAAGGGGTGCGAGAAGCAGGAAAAATTAAGATCGTACTTCACAGGATCATTTCTGTAGTATATCTTCCTTGATCTCTGGGTAAAAGCAGAGTTGATGTAACCACGATGAGGAGCTATAGTTCCTTTCCCTGAGCGTGAGGAAGACTCGAGAAGTTGACGTAGTTTCGACTTCTCAGTCATCGATGATCGTTCACCCCTTGTACTAAGTATGAGGGGGGTGGGAAGGGAACGTTCTGAGTGGCTACTTTTATTTATTAAAAACACGAACAAATTAAACAGTTATAAAAAATATATAAGTGAAATTTGATTTATTATTAGATTGAAAGTGAAATGAAATTTTTTTATGAACAATATTCAGTATTTACATTATTATGAAACACTTTGTATATTTATTTATATGCGTGTGACTTCTTAAAGAATAGCCATTTCGATCATACAGGTACCTACTATAGCAGAATGGTTGAGGCACGAGTTTCAAAGCGAAACAATTGTACGTATTGGCGCTGATCCAGTACTCGTGTCTGCCATGGACTGGAAAACCTGGGAAGAAGAATTAGGTAAATGAAACGTGTTTCGAAAACACTTTACCAACGGTAGCTGACTTTAAATTTATGTGTACAGTTTTGTCATCTACCGCGTACTCCATAGTCTTGAAACATTAAACACATCAATTCAAATACATATGGCATTCCTAATCATCACTGTAATACTCGATAAATTTATCGTCGTGTGTAACTTGCCAAAGCAGTTAGTATTTATTTGTATATCGTTTCAATCTGTATCGTGTATTGTACTCTATTTCTTTCGTTTAATTATGCCCGGTTCAAAATCAATTGGCAAGTCAGGACTTTTATCTATTATTAACTATCCTACTATTCTACGCCCCTCTTCTATCTGCACTATTTAGTTTCCTTGTAACTCGAACACCAGTCCAAGCATACAATGGTTACACGTATATAGATCATTTTTGTCAGACATTCCAAAACATTTCTCAATATTATCTACCTTGTTGATAAATATAGTTCGAGTATATTATTCAACTGTATAAATAAAGATCTTTGAAGAAGTTAACACTAGAACTATCGAACAGTGGAATCCGTGAATTTCGAGAATGAGGATATAGATTGCAAATCCAAATCCTGCTTACATTTGCAACCAAGTGGATAAAAATAAAGAAAAGCAATCCTTGGAAAAATAACCGGCTTCTCGTTCCTTATTTTTGCAGTCTCCAAAAGCGCACAGTTGCTTTCGACTTTTGAAAATAAATGTCGACTTGCATCGAAATTCAGAAGTTTAATCACCCACCTACATCACGTTTAAAACTAACAATACAAATCGATAGTTCCAGTGTTAAATCTCCATCGCAGTATCGTAATGTCCATAATCTGGAAACTAGAACCCATAAATTAATCCTAAATTCACCACGATCGATATCCCTATGTAACCTCTTTCCTCGAAGTTTCATCAATACAATTTGTCACTGTCTCCAGACGAGAGTGCTTTTAAATTAACAATGGCGTTCGTGTCCAGCAAATTCATCCATAACATTGGTTCCTGTCCGTAACAACCTGGTGGACTTGATCTGGCAGGTCGATCGACCGAATTACAATCCGCATCCGGCGTATCCGTTGAAGGAGAACGGAAGAACCTGGGAAGACAAGGTCCAGTCGATCCGGATCGAAATGGAGGTCCTTAAGGCTGACGCGCTCGTTCTCACAGCCCTCGATGAGATAGCCTGGGTGTTCAATATTCGAGGATACGATCTACCGCACACACCTGTTCTAAGGGCGTATGCCATCATTACTTACGGATCGATACACCTGTATACACCGCGACAAAAGATTTTCCGATCGGTAGAGGAACACTTAAAAATGGACCTCTGCTCCCACGCAAATTGCGTGAAGTGAGTTATGACAATTTATTTATTTATTTATTTATTTATTCGTAAACGAGCAAATACCTCTTGTTTAGATACTTATATGTAGTTAACACAGAAGGAATTCAAAGTCGCTCAGAAGACAGATATCTTTCGAAGATATTATTAGGTTCAGAAAATAATTTTCCAATTTACTTAACAACTAAATAGTTTCGAAATGCGCAATTTGTTTCTACGCTTTATCAAATTTTACGATTGACCTTAACGTAATTCATAATTTTACGATATACAGCGTACGAGCTGCATATATATATATATATCAACATTGTTGCAGATGGCATAATTACACGTCCATTTGGTACGATTTACGCACAATGTCTCAAGCTTGGAATCTAGTATGGCTGCCAACAGGCTGCGACTACAGTCCAGGTGCCTCAATGGAAATATATAATTCTGTACGTATAAATTTCGTCGTTTAACTGTCCCGAAAATCTATCAAACTGTCTTTCCGAGATAATACTCGCTGAGCTGTCAAATACGAAACAGAAGATGAACGACATTTAGGTAGGACTACCGCAAACGACTTACAAAGTAAGATCAGCATCTTTATTTCGAAATCGGTAAAGTAGTTAAAGTTAGGCCACGAAAATTAATGTATACAATGTTAGGTCTGTTCTATATCTCGTCCGCGAAACCACCTCTTCGTTCCCGCCATTTTATCGAGCACGCTGAGGTTCAACTATACGCGCATTAGAGCGGATAATCCTAGGCAAAAGTACACCTTCTCCAACATGTTCTCCTATCCCCATGGAGCTTGTTGAGCTTAGCTTGATCCCCACATGACGAGCTGACACACCTCCATAGACGTAGTCTAGACACGAACGGTTCTCCCTCGTCCAATGTAAACACGTCGTTCTGATTATTGCACATCACAGAGTCATAGACGTTGCCGCGGGTGAATAAGTAGATAGAATAAAATGGTGTAACGCGTTCTCCACGAAGCTCATGGTGATGCACGGTTTCACCTTCTATTCGACATGGTAGCCGGTGCTTCGGGACGCCTGGACGCCCGCGGCATCAGAAATCAGGGAGCAGTTTCCTTCCAGTCTGTACGATCGATCATGCGATAGTGTTTAATAATTAGACGATTAAGCGTTAGATATGGCTAGAATTTTTCTATGATTTCTATACGAGAGACGGTCGATGATAGCACTGAAAGGACTGGACAATAGTGTAAATAGACGAAACGATGGCGAATAGCGTAGAGAAAATAAGAAAGGCTAATAAATGTGGGTTAAGATTAAAATAGGTATTCGGTGCAATGAACGTACGACGTGTAACAAAGAGCACGTGAACCAACGCTTATTTTTAGGTCGGGAAGCTGAAGTGAATAAATATCGAAATATAAGAAACAGTTCGCCAGTGGAGTATCGCAAAGATTATTTATTATTTGGAGTCAGCAGATAAATCTTAATTTATAGTTAAATTCTAAGTTTAGTACATTCAGCTTGGAACTCAAGTCGATTCGAATCAGTGAAACAGTCAGGATATGTATTTATTCGTTTCGACTTTGATATTAATTATGAAAAATGATATTCGCTAGTTACCAATACGATTAAGTGACTTTATTACGACACCGCCTTTCCTCGACTTCTTGTATAATAAATATATTCGGTTAAGGAAAAGGGAAAAGTCACGATATACGCGAGTTAATTAATTTTATTGTAACTTTATTCTACGATTGCGTTCCGAGTAGCCAGAAATTGCCACGACTAAGCTGAAACATCCTCGCAGATCCCACCAGAGAAACGATTGCCGGAACCATCGCCCGTGCTAAGGATGCGAGCACAAAAGAACGAGATCGAGGCGAAAGGGATGAGAAAATCCCATTTAAGAGACGCAGTGGCGATGTGTGATTTCCACGCGATTCTTAATCTATAAAGAGGATCGAGAGTTTTGGCTAACCCGGGTTAAGTTTACCTCCGTATCAGGGCAAACTGATTATAATTTCGAAAAGAACGACATTTGAATGGAATAAAAATTGACGAACTCGCATAGAGACGTTAGAAGAGATAGGATAGGCAATTAATAACCGCAAAATTCGTATTGAAATGTAGCTAAAGGGAAAACATGGAAAACACTGCGAATGTTATTTTCAATTCGCACAGAATCGTTCTCTTTAAAAGAACGATGTAATTTGTAAGGGAGAATATGCATGAATAGAAATTTCGAAATGCAATTTCGATTGCCACGAAAGTAATCTTATTTGTCTTGATATATTTCGATTTTACTGAACGTTTTCAATATCTTTTCCGCGATGTTTCTGTAACAGATGGGACGACCGATGTCACAAGAACGTTGCATTTCGGTACACCGACGGAAGAACAGAAGAAAGCGTACACGAGAGTGTTAATTGGAGCAATACAATTATCTTCTTTGATTTTTCCAAGCAGTTTAAAGACCAATCAACTAGACGTTGTTGCAAGAACACCGTTATGGAACATCGGTTACGACTATTTACACGGAACTGGTCACGGAATTGGTCACTTCCTGTCTGTCCACGAATGTTTGTCTCATTAGTTTGGAAAAATTAATATATTACATGCTACTATTACATATAGTCAATTAATAATGCGATTTATGATCTTCTCGTTCATGTTATTTTAATTACGAATTTTCCATTCGGTCAATGAGTATTTTCAACAATTTTAAGAAATGTTAATCACTACGGAAAAAAGCATTACACTTCGAGAGTTAAAATGGATACAATTGTATTATTAAGTATGATAAATCGTCAGAATTCGAGAAATTAGTTGCGATTAGTCTTGTGGCATTTTTCAAGCAGTTACTCGTTAGTAAATAATATTAATCGTCTTGTTCGTGTTTTCAGCACCTATCGGTGTATCATATTCCGAAGTTGCAACATCAGATAAAGTTTGTGGACCTGTTGAGTTAAAACCAGGATTTTTTTTGTCCAATGAACCAGGTTACTATAAAGAAGGTGATTTTGGAGTACGACTTGAAAATATTCTTGAAACGTTGGAAGCAGATAAATCAGTAACTATTTGAATTGAAATTATCAACAATGCTAAGGAATTCTCATTAAAAATGTATCTTTCTTTTAGAAAAACGCAGAAATGTTTTTAAAATTCAGGGATGTCACACTAGTTCCGTATGAACCAAAATTAATCGACATCGGTATGTTAAATCCATCTCACGTAAGTTTCTTTAAATAATTACTTCAAAAAATAATTGAAAAACTTATTAAATAATGACATTTATTCAACAACGATTATTAAACATCATTTTTTAATAATTCTACAGATACGATGGCTAAATAATTATAATCGTCGAATTCGAGACGAAGTGGGTCCAGAGTTAAAAAAAAGATTGAAAATGGATGCATTCAATTGGATGTTAAAGAAAACTGCAACCATTCCAGAAAAAAGTCCAGTCGATGAAGGTTTGCTTTTCAGCAAGTCTCGTTCGACACCTCGTACATTTAAACAATTCCACATATTAATCTATCTTATTTTCTTGTATCATATTTCATTCAGTAAGTATACAAAAAAGACAAATTTTATTAAAAATAAAGAAGCTTTATTCTTCTTCAATTTCTTTTCGTATTCTAGGTCTCCCAGATTTATGGAGTTAATTTAGGACTCAGAAGAGTAGTTAAACGAATACAGTATGATTTAAATATGATTTTCACACAAAACTATTTCATAAATTGTTAACATTATTATTTTTGTCTATTCCTGCCAATTCTAGATACAGATTTTAGGATCATAGAATAACTGGTATAATAATATTATTGAAAAACAAAAATCATTAAAGGAAGACCATAAATTGTACACAGGAAGAATCTAGTATATAAGTATAAAAGTATTTATAAAATTGTACTTTGTAAATATATATAATTTATTGTATGTATAAAAAATAGAAACATTTGCATGCATTTTATTTTTATTATTAGTAAACAAGAAATTTTTCAGAAATAAATTTCAATTACTTTAAACTGTAAGTGAATTTTTTTTTAAATTATTAATGATAATGTTCTTTAATTACAATGAAATCTGTATTTATTTTCCAAGTAATGTTTCCTTTGATTCTATTATATCAAAACGAAAGAATTTAGCTAATATTGTACAGAGAAATAATAGCTAATAATATAACTAATATAGCTAATAATTAACCAAATAATATAATACTTAAGAAGGTGTTTATATATCTAAATAATTATTAAATTTTTGGTAACTTTTTATCATGATATATTAAATATTAATACAAGACCAATCAAATGAGAGTGATTAATATTTTCAATGAAATATTATTTATTTATATTATCTACATAGTTTTATCTTGTTAATTATATTCTACAAAGTATTATATTTTTTTCTAAATTTTTTGTTTAATTTTTCTTTTCTTCTTCTTTATAAATTAACTTTAATTGATCGGCTTCCTTACTTTTTATTAAATGAAACAATTTAAAATTCATTATAATATTTTCTGAAACAAATTAATATAACATTTAGACATTTATAATATATAATTATCTTATATTTTTATTATTCAATTATTTTTATTTTTAAATTTAAATATAAAAAGTAAATATAAGATATATGTTTATAAACAGATTAAAATAAATATAACTTCTAGGATAATTTAATAAATATAATGTAAATAATGTAAATTTACTTTAAGGATATTATATTATCATTTTTATTCTAAATGTATATACTCACCAACTATTTGTTTATCTAGTTTATATATTTCAGATATTTTTTCTACAGAATATTCAGTTGGATTTTCCGAATGCATACTGATAAAATGCATTACATTTTGTAAAGTGCATTTATCGTCAGTAACCATAAGTGTTTCACAATACTCATTATTGTTTAAGGGGGATCCATTACTATCTTGTGGTAATGATTCTGCTGAAATCATTTCTTCTTTAGGTGTACTCTAAGAGTAAAAAGAAAATTGGCTCATTTCAATACTTATAAGCATAAAATTATATCAATAAAAAACAAATATACCTTCAGATCTATAGACTGAACATAAACATTCTTTAAATATTCATGTAATTGAGGATCCTTTTGATAGTGAACCTTCATAAAATCAGGTTTTACTAAAACAAAATACATAGTATTATTAAATATTAAAAAATGTTATAATTTATTAATACTTTTAACTAAAAATTAAATCAAAGCTCAAATATAATACTGTCACATACTTTATAACCTTAAAAATTATAATTGAATACTTGTTATTGTTTTACTTTTGACCTTAACTAGAATATTGAAATAATCGTTTTAATGAAGAATATTTGTATTTCACAAAACAGAATTAGAAATATCCCAAAACAAGCTTACCTTTATTTACAATTTCTATTTGCTTCTTTACTGATGGATATTGAGGAGAAGGTGTTGGTTTCTCTTTTGAAATAACACGTTCTGCGCGATTTTCAATATTAAATGTACGAATTGGTCGCAAAAGAAGAGAGTACACTTTTCCCATTTTATTATTTCCTAGCACAATAAAAATGAAAACTTAATAAATACCTCTAAAAGTATAATTTGAATTACATTTTGTTTTCCATTATAGAAAATTGAAATTATTATCTATTATAAAAACTGTATTCTACATACTGATGCTGATTATATGATTAACATTACTAAACTTAAACTCAATACCGTCACCTCAATATGATAATATCACTTTATTAAACTAAAGCCCACATTTTAATTATTAAATTGTACAAGAAAATATTTATTTTATATTATAAAAATATTATTAAAATCAAACACTTAAAAATTGTTCCAAACACGTTATTCTCGTAATCACATGAATTATAAAAGTAGTAATATACTGTTCAAATAACCCAAATTTAAATAAAAACTTTTTATTACTGAAATATGTTTTGTATTCTTTAAATTTTAATTGATGACAAACATTCATCATGTCTTTTAAATAAATAAAATTTACAAACATTAATATTACACATTTTACACATTTTGCAATAAAAGAAAATATTTTTAGGAAAATTTATAAAACCCTAAATGCAATTGGTGAAAATGAAAACTTAGAAATTTTATTAATATGTTAGGACACTCTGAGAAAGAATTATCGTATAATTTAATTTTTGTTTAATCATTCATAATTTAATAATATCTTATTCATATATTAACTATAAAGTAAAAAGTAAAACATAATTTTAGAAATGCTTACTAGATATTCAATCAAAAGACAAATTCGGAGATCAAAATTTTGTAGATTTACGAATACAATCACGCGCCATTAGTGGAGGGAGTTTCAGAACGTCCAGTAAAATTAGTTGAAGGTTCTTGGGAAGACGCGCTGAAAAGAAAAGTACCGTATGTGTCAACAATTTTATAATACAACAGCTGAATGTGATAATTCTTATAAAATATGAAAATAATAGTTTAACATTTATCTATAACCCACCATCATAATAGTTCTCGTGCGGAAATAAATAGAACATACTACGTATTCAACAGCTTACGCGTAACCGCCAAAATTATAGACAGAAACGCCATCTTGTGCAAAGATGTTGACATTTTACTAAATTAAGAAAAATTACATGATTCCTATTTATTCGAGTCCAACGACTCGATTTGAAGATTTATAAATGATAAAAATGCTAACTTCATATATTAATTGACACATCAACCAGTTTTATTATTATAAGGTGATAATTATATTATTAACAAAAAATCATGTTAACGAAGTAGCTCGTGCTTAGCTTTGTGTTTACAAACATAACACTTTGAACCTTTTTAACGAATTTTATTAATGTGATACTAATTTATTTTCAGAAGTGCATATAACAGAAATTAAAAATGTTTTACGCACATTTCGTATTGGCCAAGAAGGGCCCATTAGCACGTATATGGTTAGCTGCTCATTGGGATAAAAAATTAACAAAAGCGCACGTATTTGAAACAAATATTGAAAAATCAGTAGATGGTATATTACAGCCGAAGGTACTTATAAAATTCACGTATTTTATGTTTATTTCTTATTTCTATTAATATATATAAATTCATATATTTTTTAACTCTCTTGTGACTTAAAACATACATACCTTTAAATTTTTAATTAATATCTTGAATATATACATTTAGAGAAATCTTTTTTATATAATCTTATCTCGTAGAAAAGAATATTTTTCTATTGTAATATTTTATTTATACTAATCATCTTGGAAATTTTAATAATAAAAGTGGTTTTTTTTATATTATACTTAGCAATTATATTTTTGTAATTATATAAGTTAGAAACGTACGATTATTATATATATATAATTTTCTATGAAAAAACATTTTAATATATCTATTAAACATTGTATATGATTCCTTTTTTTATTTCATTATATTAATATAGGTAAAAATGGCTTTAAGAACATCTGGACATTTATTATTGGGGGTAGTACGAATATATTCAAGAAAGGCTAAGTATCTTTTAGCAGACTGTAATGAAGCTTTCGTTAAAATAAAAATGGCCTTTAGGCCTGGTATGGTAGATTTACCCGAAGAGCACAGAGAAGCTGCTGTAACAGCAATAACATTACCTGAAGTATTTCATGATTTTGATACAGCAATGCCAGAATTAAAGTAAATAGATAAAAATTAAATAAACTTTGTGATCTAATTTGTTTTATATACATTGTTATTTTATACTAATATTTTATTATAGAGATGTTGACATTGAAGCACAATTTAGTTTAAATCAGTCACGAGCAGAAGAAATCACAATGAGAGAAGATTATGGTAGTTTAGCTTTAGTTACACATGATCAAGGATTTGGTGATATGAGTTTTGATGCAGAGCCTCCAGATTTATTGAGACATGCTGGTACCGTAGAACCATCATTAGACCAAGTATGTTTTTATTGCCAATGTTTTGTCCAGATATATATTAAAATTGCTTATGAAAAATAAAATCAATGTTAATTTTTTAGACTCATATGTTGTTTACCGATGGACCGGGAATTGAAGCTGCTTTAGAACAAAAAGAAAAAGAACCAGTGCCAGGTCCATCAGTAACAGCACAAGCTATGGATATAGATATGCCAATTAGAGATGATGGTTTTGGTGGTCATCTTGGACAAGATATAATATGTAAGCAATCTAAATTAATACAAATGGAAAGATAATGATATTTAGTAAACAATTTTCAATATACATTATTCTATTATCATTAAATATATATCACTTTTACTTTTCGTTATTTAGCTGGTGGTTTGTTCGAGGGTGGTTTATTTGATGAAGCACCAATGGGTGAAGTACCTGTACCTGAAGTTAGTGCGGTTACAGAAGCACAAGAACCAGGTGTAGTTCCTGGAGGTCCACCATCGGTCCATGATGAATCTGAAGAAGAAATGGGAGAACGTTTTGGAGGTCCACCATCTCCCATGGGTGGAATGAGGTAATGAATGATTATGCAAATAAATTTTAAGATAAATTTTATATTACATATGAAACTTATATTACACAAATTTATATGTATCATATAAATTAAATATAATATTTTTCGTGTAGTACTGATGAATCTAGACCCGTTTCTCCAGCTGCACCTGGTGAAGAACTTGAGGGTAGAATAAGTGTTGCAAGTCGTCGTTTCACTCCTGCTCCACCAACTATTCCTGAAGAACGTCCAATGGAAGCTATTGAAGAAGCTCCGCCTCTACAGGATCAAACTACATTGTTACATGATGAAGAAGAAAGCTTTGCTCTTGCACCAGTTGATGCATCTGCTTTGAAAGGTTGATTATATTATAAATTGTATAATTTTTGTTGTTATAATATAACTTAAATAATATTAATAGGATTTACAAAAGCAAAACGCAAGCGTAAGCTCATTGTGGATGAAGTAAAAAATATTTCTGGTGAAGAAATGAAAGCACAATTATCAGATACTAGTGATATTATTACAACATTGGATTTGGCACCACCCACTAAAAGATTAATGCATTGGAAAGAAACTGGTGGAGTTGAAAAATTGTTTGCTTTACCAGGGAGACCAATACCAGCACGTGTATTATTTAAGGTAAGTTAAAGGTTTATTACTTATAATACATACTTAAAAAGTATATATCTCTCAGTATACAAAAATATAATTTAGTAAAAAATAATGCTTTATTTTTTAACAATATAGAATTATCAACGACATTTAACTAGTAAGTCTTATGATCATGAGGACTTCGGGCGTTTAGTAGGAGAAGAAGAAGGTATGTCTTTAGAACAAATGAGAGAACCTGCAGAACCTGATGCATATGAACAAAGTATCCTTAGTAAACGCATGGCTCGTAAACGGAAAGCACCAGCAGATGAAGAGGTAGGTTTGCTGATGTTGATGAAGAAGTTTCCCTTCCTTCTTTCCTTTCTTTCTTAATTATTATTGATCAAATTTTACGAACAGTTGTAAAAATCTTTGTTGACATATTCTATTTTCATTTTTAGACAAGGCCACCACCTCCAGCACCAGCACCTCCTTCAATAGAAGTTGCTCCTGAAGCAGTGGACGTTCCTAACACAATTCCACAACCAAGTCTTCCCTCTGCAGAATCACCAATACCTCCACCTGAAGTATCTTTACCAACAGAATCGGTATCCGAAATTAGTAGCATAGTGCCTTCTGTTGAAGAAGCAGAAATGGTTCCTGTACCTCCTGAAGCACCTTTACTGCCTTCAGAAATCCCTGAAATTCCTCCTACTGAAGCTATTATTACATCTGAAGAACCAGTTGTTCCATCTGCTCCAGTAGAACCAGAAATTACGCCTACACCACCCGTTGAAATGCCTCAGATGGAAAATATGGGCTATGATCAGGTAATTTTTATTTTTTGTATATACAAATATATAGTACTACTCTTTTATAAGTAATAATGGATTTATATATATATGTACACGTGTGTGTGCGTGTGTGTGTATAATAGACACAACCTCAAGTACCCTATATTGGGTATGATGAACATCCTCCACCACCTCACACACCTGCTGTATCAGAAAGAGGACCAGCAACACCATGGAATCATGAAGATTATGAATTCCCTCCATCTGTAGGACCTGTATGTTTAAAAATCATTTATGTTAAAATATAGGTTCAACGAAACAGATATATAGTATAATTCTCCTATTTTTACAGCAAGAAGAACAACAATTAGACGAAACTTATGAACAATTTGAAGAACGAGTTCTTAACAAAAGAGCATCACATATGTATCATGTCATTAAAAGTAAACTAGATACCAAAGATAGACTGACACTGTCGGAAATGGCATATAAAAATAATCGCAAGCAGGTTTGTATTTGAAAATGTAAATTAATAAAAATGATGTAACTTGTATTATCATAAATTATAAAATTAATTTGTTTTTTATCTATATTATGAATTAATTTTTAGGTTGCGCAAAAATTTTACACATTGTTAGTTCTGAAAAAATTTCAAGTATTAGAACTTAATCAAGAGTACCCATATGCTGAAATTGTAGTCAGTAAAGGACCAAAATTCGAGACCCCTGCATTATAAAAATATTGGGTATTTCTTATCTTACATTTATTGTTAAAAATGACGGAAAAAGAGGATTATAGCTATTTTTAACCGTACATAAAATAAGCGATTTATCTAAATTCTTTTGAAAGATAAATTGTAAAATAATATATAAATCTATTGTAACTTGGAATATCTGCGTAAGATAAAAGAATTTTGTAAATCATGTTTTAAACTCCTGATTAAGGAATGTATACGTTTTGTATAAACCAGAGCAAAATTATTTTGGACCATCTGCATTTTTATTGTGATAAAAAAAATTCAATTAAAAGTATGCAAACTTACTATTAATAAAAATGTATGTTTTACATTGGCAAGAAATCAATTGTCTTCATTAAATTCATTATCGATCCGAACAGGGTTTGTATATAATATTAATACGTAGTAAAAATATATTTTATATCTTAATATTTACAAGGAATTTCTTGAGTCTATATTGCAGGATGGTCCAAAATTACTAATAATTGTACAAGATAATTTATGAAATTTGATAAAGAAGATTTTGTTAAAAATGTCATGAAATGAGATTATGTATGGCTTAAATCTATGTATTATTCTCAAATTTTTCACATTTAAAAATATTGAAAAAGGTTACAATGATTCTTTTCTTTTTTTTTCTCTCTTTTTCTCTGTTTATTAGTGTACTTACACATTATTTGCTATTGTAAACAATTATTAATGGAAGAATCAAGGGAATGTTTTATGGATAATGCTTTTATGTATTGCAATCATACTTTAGGATCAACATTGTGATTAAGTTATTTTCAGATTTATATAAATATTAATTACTATATTTTTGTGTACACTTTGCATAATCTGTATAGTTATTTTTTCATATAAATTACTACAAATTTACGACCCACTATAATTTATATTTACACTATGAATAACATTCCAAAGAGCATTGATTTAACAGTCACGCCTTTCTGTTTCACTTTTTTATAGCATAATTTCTTTATTATTCTTTCAAGAAACGTATTAATTATATAAAAAATTAAAAATTGTTTGATCCCTACTATTTTCTTAAAGAAAATAGTGTTATGATTTGTAATTTAATTATTCGACCATAAAGAATGTTCAATAATTTATTGTTATATATATGTATACCAGATTCATGGAATACAAGTGTTAAATGATATTTTAAAAAAGTGCTATATTTTATCAAATTGACATGTCAAAAATTTCTCAAAAACAATCATACAACATTGTAAATATACATACACAATAAACATAAACTCTCATTACACACGTAACGGCATTAAAAGTCACACAAAGATCGACTGCTATACCATCTATTTGAAATGCCTGATTGTAAATAGTTCCATAATTTACTAATCAATATACATCTGTTTATAAAATAAAAAAGAATTTCTGAAATATTTTCTTTAAAATTTGAACCCTAAAGTACATATCATATAATACTTAAAAATATTAATCCATTATTTTCCATTAATAAACTGTTACATATATCAAAATTTATTAAATTAATTAAAAAAACTAATATTAACGTTAAGCACTTTTTTCTTCAATGATACGCGCGACGTGTATATGTACACGTAATAAGACTATGTTTATGCATTAAATATTTTTTTATAGCAGGTGTATTCATTGTATTAAATATATTTAAAATTGTTACTTTAGGTTAAAAAATTTTCGTTCCAATACCCTTTGTATCTAGTTTTTTAAAAATTACAATTTAAATAACCAATGACATTATATTCAATACCTTAAAATTCCTGAATTTTTTAAATGTTATATATATTAAAAAGTTAATATAACAAATATCGCACACAATAATAGATCTCATTGATAGATCCAACAATAATAGGTCTCATTTTGCTTTAGTATGTTCTCGAATTATTATTAAAAGCATAAAGTATATGTACAACACTTTTATATGTAAAAGCTTTACTTTATTTATTATCAGCAAAATTCATTCATGAGAAAGCATGAAATCTAATACAAATTTAACATATGAATATTAATGTTAGATTGTAATGTTTTTTTTAATGCTAAGTTATGAAATAGTATTCATAATAAAAAAATAACTTAATTTTGCCAACAGAACAAATCATATTGAAAAAGAGATGGATAAATGCATTTTAAATTCTCTTCTAATTCTCTTCTAATTCTCCTGATTCCATTGCGTCGTGGTATGATTTATCCTTTGTACGTTCAGGATCTAGTTTAATCATATCATCGATTCTAAGAATGGTTATCGCTGCTTCGGTAGCAAATTTCAAAGATTTTATTTTTGAAATTGCTGGTTCCAATACACCAGCTTGTTTGTTATTTTTAATAGTACCTTCAAGTAAATCTAAACCAACCCTATAAAATAATATTAATGTGATATTTTATTTCCATTAAAATATGTAAAATATGTAGTACTTATTAAAAATCATTACCATTTTAGATCTGCAAGATCTACTTTTGTTTGACTGGAATTATGATAAGCACGTAGTTTAGCAACAAGATCAGTTGCATCCTGTGCGGCATTGACTGCTAACGTCTTCGGTATAACCAGTAATGATCTTGCAAATTCAGCAATAGCTAATTGTTCTCGAGAACTCTGAAAATTTAAATATTTAAGCATAAATAAAATTTAATCAAGTGTAACATCAGAAAGATATAAACTTACTAGTGATGTAGCAAAATTTTCCAAATATATTGAAAGTGCTGCTTCGACACAACCTCCTCCTGCAACCACACTTTTACTTTCTAAAACTCGTTTTACTGCACATAATGCATCGTGCACAGATCGCTCCATCTCATCACAATAATAATCATTTGGCCCTCGTAATATCATAGAACTTGCTGTCCTTGTTTTGGGTCTGTTACAGATAATATAAACTTAATGTTAAGAGTAATTGTCTTTACTCTTATACAAAAAATGGAAAAAACGAACCCCTTAATCAGAATAAGTTCATCATCACATATTACTTCTTGTACTACTTCTGCAGCTTCCCCAAGAAAACTACTATCAAAACTTTCTTCTCCTTCCATATTAGTTAAAGAAGTAAGAAATTGTGCACCTGTTGCTTTTGCAATTCTTTTCAAATCTGCCTTTTTGCATCTACGAACTGCCATTGCTTTAGCTTCTATAAAATACTAAACAAATATGAAAAATTATATGAATTGCCAATCTATAAATAAATAAATAAATAAATTTTTTATATAATATTATAATCTTTATATAACTTAAATATACCTTTAAACAGAGATCATCAATTCCGCCAGATACAAGAACGACATTTGTCCCTGCTGCAAGAATTTTTTGAATACGTTCTTTTGTAATATCTGCTTCCCGTTGTCGCACTGCTTCTAATTTTTCAGGATTTGTAATTAGTACCTCAACACCTAATTTCATTTTTGTCTTTTGCAAAGAAAAATCTAGACATGCAATCTTTGCATTCACTATTCTTTTAGACATGGCTTGAGAAGCTACAGTACAATTCAGTGCATAGCCCTGCACTAATATGGACTCTCTAACACTTTTTCCATGAGCTTTTAAAACATTAACTGCTTTCACAGGATATAGGAATCCTCCTTTTCCATCATTAACTTTTATTGCATTTGCAGCATCCACAACCATGTTACCAAAAAAGTCAGCATCACTATTAATTTCTTAAGGAAATAATGATAACAATAACGATATTAATATAAACAATAAAATGCATACATTATAACTTATATAACCAAATAGAAATAAGGATACGCTCCAATAATTTTACTGGACATAGAAGTTTTTGCTACATTAACTAAACAATCTCTTCCAAGCTCTTCTACCCCAACTGTTAAATGCTCTTGAATGTATTTACAGGCTTCCCTATAACATAAATGATATTTATATATATCAATTCTCTGCATTGCTTTAATTCATAACTTAAAAATACTTTTCAACTTTTTTAAATAATTTGACAATTACTTGCAAGCAAGTCTGTAACCACTAATTACAGATGTTGGATGAATCTTCTGTTTTACAAGTTCATCAGCATTTTTTAATAATTCAGCTGCAATTATTACCTATTTAAATAAAATTCTGTTAGAAATTTATTTAAATTTATTTAAATATAAAATATTAAATAAATAAACTTACAACTGATGTAGTTCCATCTCCAACTTCTTCATCTTGTAGTTGAGCTAATTCTACTAGAACTCTTGCAGCTGGATGTTCAACTTCAAGTAAACGTAAAATAGTTGCTCCATCATTAGTAACAGTAACATCCTAAATTAATGCAACATATAAGGTATGGATGCATGAAATAATATGATAGATTTTTATATAGGTATATCATTATATGATACGTTTATATTAATGTATAATATACTTCATAAAAATGTTTACATACACCAATGTCATCTACAAGCATTTTATCTAAGCCAACAGGACCCAGAGAACTCTTCACTATATTAGCAACTGCACAAGCAGCCATGACTAAAAAAAACAGAAAATAGAATAACTGTACTTGATACACAGGATTTATGTTATTTCAATAAAATATATATCACAAATATAATGTATAAATGAAATAACTAATACTTAAATTTTAACTTTTATGTTACTATAAGCAGAAATATAAATCCAAAGATATTTTTATATATAATGTTATACATATATCGTAAACCTACTGAAAAATTATATTTGTTAATATGAATTATTTTATATTAATATTTTTATGTTTCAGAAAGTAAGAAAACCGTCGTAAAAATTAAATAAAAAGCTTTTACCAAAAATTCGTATTTGTGCAAATATTGAATAAATTGTATAACCACATTTTCGTATAATAACCAATGCTATACCATTTTGTGTTCTTACAGGAGCTCCAGATTGTCGAACACCACCAACAACTAAAGGACTAGCTACTGTCGACATTTTGTAATATTTTTTCACTTTTGTATAATATTATAATTGAACGACAGTCAAAATTTTAGTTGCCGACAAAACTAATGCCATAAAACGTCTGCGTGTGATTGCTACTGATGATGATGGTCAGTGACGCCTATCGCAGTTATTTCCTTTTACGTACAGGAGTAATATCATTTTTCATTGGTTAGATTCACGTATCAATATTTAATTGGTCACAGAATTGTAGATATAAAAATCTTTTCTATTATATTCTAGAAACATTTTTGTCAGTATATATTTAATATCCACTATAAATAATAAAAATAGAATGATATATCAATACATTTAAAATAAATGTTTAAAATGATTTTATAAATTTCTTGGAAAATCATTTGAATATGTTTAGTGTTACAATCAAATAATATAAAATTTTATATCAAACTGTCAAGTTATAGATTAAAATGTATAATTTACATATTTTAAATATTATTATACTATTAATATTAATTGTAGTGAATGAATAAAACAGATATAAAAATATTATTCATTATTGTGTTACTAAATGTCAAATTCTGTTTTTATAGGTACAATGTGTGAAAGTTGGTAATAATTTGTAACCAAATAATGTAATATAATAGAAGGTTAGTAAAATGTTTAGTAATAAATATTTATTCTTTATTTTAGATAACATGATGTTATATCACTTTATTACGTTATATCAATAACACGTTATTGACAATTTCTTTAAACTAAAATTAAAAAATTCGTGATTGAACATTATAACCTGCTTAAATAAGAAATAAGTAATACATTATTATACTTTAAATAAATACATTTTAGATATGACACTCTTAACGCAATTCTTTAATTGCTCTTTAAAGAAGACTAACTCTCTTGTCAACAGCACTGCTACTAATTTAGGTTTGTAGAAAATAAACATATTTTTATTTTTAATCTTCAATATTTTTCCTAATACAAAAGTAATAAATACTTTAAATTTATATAAAATGGGTGCTTTTTATTTGTGTACTATTCTTTTCAATTTTTATAAATTAACAATTTTTTAATAGTTTGTGTGAGATACGCATCAAAGAAAGCTGGTGGCAGTACACATAACTCACCTGGTAATCGAAAACCAAAACATAGAGGATGGCGAGTACAAGATGGACATTATGTTCAAGAATCTACAATGTTAGCTACACAACTTAGACTTAGATTTCATCCAGGATTATATGTAAGTATAATGATACTTTTTGAAGAATATTTCTTTATGAATGAAAATAACTATGTTCAAATATTTTTATTTGAATATGTGTTATTTGTTTCACAGGTTGGTTTTGGTAAAAATGGTACATTATATGCTTTAGAAAAAGGAAAAGTAGTAGTTACCTGTGAAAAGATTAAGCCAAACATGTCTCGCTCATGGGTTAAAATGAACTATGCAGGTAGAGAAAGCAGTGTTATATATAAAAAATATTTTAATGTTATTCCTGAACCACAACACAATAAATTTGTATTAGTTGATACTCTTTAAATCAACATTTTTTTTTATTGTATTTTGGATTTTAGATGTAAGTCAAAAATATAATAATAAAAACAAAATTGTTATTTTGCTTCTTTCATAAAATTAATTATATATATTACTCTAGTATTTTTAAACATTTTCAAATGCAGCACTTTCTGCCCACTGAAATGATTGGTATCTTATAATGTCTTGATCTTTAGAAAGAAAAGCATATACTTGTGTCTTTCGAACATGGCAAGCAATTCGACACTGGGCTGAAAGGTCAGTTATTGGAATTTCTTCATTTTTATCTTTGCATAAAATTATAAATTGAGAATGGAACATAATAGGATCTCCTACAAAAAGTACAAATAATTAAAATGATTATTTCATTCAGTTACCAATATATAAATAATATATATTTCGTATTACCAGGATATGCTAAAAAGTCTCCTCCAAATTTTTCTCCATTTGTTACATAATATCCTCTTTCCCATAAATCTTTATAAGTTTTATATCGAAGTTGTTGTTTGTAATTGGATGGATATTTCCATTCTACAATTTCTGCATCTTCCTCATATGTCCATGGGTACACTGAAAACATATTTCTATAAGATACCTACAGAATAAAAATAAATATTTTAAATATAATTATGCTGCTGTTGTAGTGTACTACATTACTTTGTTTCGTATCATTTCTTTTTACTTCATAATATTTTTTTCTTTCGTAATATTTATATTTTTTTTTTTTATTTCATAATATTTCTTTCCTTACCTGTATGAGTTTGAATTAGAGCTTCACTTTTATCTAGTTTGGGTAATTTTGCCATTTCTTCTACTAATAAATCTTGTTTATTTATTTCTATATTATTTAGTGCTGCCTGAACTTTCGAGTCCAATGATTTTCTTGCTTTTTTCTTTCTTGTGTCAATTCCAAGTATTTTTCGCTTTTTTCCTTCTATAATTCTGTCCATCATACCAATCACCTATTTGTTATTTTTATTAAATTGTAAAGTTTTAATACAATATTAATATATTTATAAATAATGTTTTTTCAATAACCTGTTTTTGTCTTTCATTCCTTAAGCATTTTTCTTGTTCTGCATATAATGTATTTCTATATTCTTCAAAAGCTTGTTTTAAAGAATCAGATGGTGGTTTTTGAAAACATGAATATTGTATAAGTCGTGCAATATTTTTTTCAAGCAAAAGAGATACTTCTTCTGGCTGTAAAAGTAATGGAAGACCCAAAAGTATATCTTGCCTAGGTTTCTTTGGTAGGCAACCTATGAGCTCACCAGTTATTCGATAATCCTTTCGAAGTTTCAACCAATCTAGAAACAAAATAAAAGTTTACATTAATACATTAATTACAGAAATAAGATTTTTACTTACATACTTTACATACTTTTATCTTAAAAATAATAATAAGACTCTTACCTTCTGCACTCCATACAAAGACATTGTTCCTTGATGAAATTAAATCTATCATTTTTAAAATATTAAAGTTTTGAAATTTTTACAAAAGTGTTTTGCAATTACAATTATTGTAAATATATTTATTTTATATCCACTATTAAAAATTACACTTTGTACGCTATTATAATCAAAATTCTTGTTTATTAACCAATCAAATTAGATATTAAATGCAGATCCCCATACATTAACAACTTCTTAGGAACTTTTGGGATTAATAAACGAAAAAATTCTATTTAGATATTGTATAACTGTATATAATATAATATTATTAAAATATACAGATTATGTTTAAATATTGTTTATCATGATATTATATTCAATTTATTTCATATGCACTATTGTAAATGGTTTTATGAGTTCCTTGATAATATTGATATTTATATATCAATTATCATATTTATGATTAGAGAAAATATTTAGTTATTTATAAAATGGTTAAAATTTTTATAGTTTACTTCATTAATGTTTTAGATCACATTACGATGTTAAACATAGCAAAAATATTTTAATTCAACAGATGTCGCTATTCATCATTTCTGAATAATTATTTCAGGTAGAAGGGGAAGGAAGAGGATTGTCGAACATCTGTCACCAAGCGAAGGCTACGTCCGTTTTAGTCCCAAAAACCGCAATACCGTCATGGCACCCGGTTTTATAATTTTTTAAAGAACGTTCAATATATTTGTAATCGGAGTCGCGTGGAAACGGTGGTTTTTTTTTCTACTCGAACGTTTGTTCATATTTGGTGAGTGATTAAATGATACTGATTATCGTTGTTTACCAATTGCGTAATGAACAAATAAACCGAAATTGAAGGGCAAGCCCTTCAATTGAAGAACTGTCTACTTTCGTGACTAACCTTTAAGTTCAAACGTGCATTCTTCTGTTTTTTCGTATTAGACTTACGTATTTTAATAATGCGTTTTGTGCAGATGTAAAACCTGTTTTGGTTATATATTTATTTTGAATAATATTTATCTTCGTTGAAATACGTTTTTTAATTTTTTACTAATTATGATATAATTAACAGTTACATAGATATTAAATAGAGGTATACCTTTCTTATAATTGTTTACTCAAATATTTGAATAGTATCATTTTTAGATGAAACATACGATGTTACTTTATTAATATTTATTAATAAAACTAACTTTTTTATGTTTTTCATTACTCTGAAATGTTATAGAAATATAATATTTTGTATACTTCTTTTTTCAAGATATAATACAAAAGTAATGATATTTATTTATTACTACAGTATTGGAAACATGAGTTCAGGTAGACCAATCAAATGTGTGGTAGTAGGAGATGGAACAGTAGGAAAAACATGTATGTTAATATCATATACAACAGATAGTTTTCCAGGAGAATATGTTCCCACAGTGTAAGTATTAGATTTGTCTAAATTAAAACATTCTTTGATTGTCTATTATAATAGAAATAAAACTTGTGATGTAATTAGAAGTTATTTAGGAAAACTTTATTTATCTTTCATTTTTGTACTTATTCCTATAATAATTACATATAGAATATCCTTTTAATGCTTACAGAATTTAATTCACTCTACATTATATTTTTACAGTATTCTTTAAATCCTAAGATGTTTGTAAATCTTATTTAAAAAAAAACTTCAAATATAATTGTAGTTCTTTTTATTATACGTCTTAAAATCTTGATTTCATTTAATATTTAATTCTTTAAGCATAAGTGTTATTATTGTACACAGGTTTGATAATTATTCAGCACCTATGGTTGTGGATGGAATACCTGTTAGTCTAGGACTTTGGGACACTGCAGGTCAAGAAGATTATGACAGGCTTCGTCCACTTTCATATCCACAGACTGATGTTTTTCTAATTTGTTTCTCAGTAACAAGTCCTTCATCCTTTGAAAATGTTACCAGTAAGTGGTATCCAGAGATAAAACATCACTGCCCAGATGCTCCAATGATACTTGTTGGAACTAAAATAGACTTACGAGATGATCGTGAGACACTTACTGCCTTAGCTGAACAAGGTCTTAGTGCTATAAAACGCGAACAAGGACAAAAATTGGCAAATAAGGTTAGAATAATTGTTTTTAATTTTATTAAATAAATTTACAAAAATAAATAACAATTTTTTAATAGAGGCCTAATTTCAAATATATTCTATAGATCCGTGCAGTGAAATATATGGAGTGTTCTGCACTCACACAACGTGGTCTAAAACAAGTGTTTGATGAAGCAGTTCGTGCTGTTTTAAGACCTGAACCTCAAAAACGCAGACAGAGAAGATGCATTATGTTATAAACAATAAATATTCAAGTTTCAATATAGGTAAAACCACATATAAACTGACAGACTGAAATTAATTTTCTCACAAACAAAAGGAACAAAATATGAATGTTTTTAAAAAAAGGTAAAAACCATACACATTAATGAATTTTTCTGGCAGCTGTAATTTACTGCATCATAAATGAAGTACAATTTGCAGCTTGTGTTTTTCTTCTTTTTTTTATGTATATACAAGCTGTAAGACTAATATAAGACTAGAGATTTAACAAGAAAATTTGATACCATTATAATTTTTAGCTAGTACTTAATATATAATCAAGTAAAAGTAATTACAAATTTGTGTCAAAATAGTGGATTCAACTTAATTTTATTCATTAATGTACTAGTCATGTACTAATGTACAGAATCCTATTATTTGCCATTATTTTTTGTTTTCATAAAATAACAATGTTATTCATTTTAATATACTGTTTTAATTAATGTCGAGACAAAAGTAACGTATTACAACAATTTAGAATGTTGATTCTTTAAACTTTGATCAAAAAAAGCTGCCAGATTTCTAAATTTTTATACCTATGATAGTAAAAACATTCATTTAGTATACACATATGATAGGTATAACGATCAATATACTAACAATTTTTATAAAATGTAAAATAGCATTATAGAATTATTTAAACAGACAGTGCCATAGCAACGAAGAAAAAATCAAATCAATGAAACGAACATTTTTTATGTCAGTTCTAGACAATATATGTATGTATTTTTTAAATCTCATATTAGAAAACATAAAAAAGGATGTAAAGGAATTGAAGAATTTCATAATAAGAAATATTTTGTATTTATCTTAAAATTTTTGATAAATATTACAATTGTAATATTTCTTTATACTTTATCAGACAAATACATTGTGCATAAAATACTGCCAATAAATATTCATATACGTTCTGTGCATAGCAAATATAATAGCTTTATATGGCACATTTTATTGTCTAGAATTTGAACATTTTTCTTATGAGTACATAATACAAAACACATCATAATGTATTATGTACATATTGATATTTATTTTATTTTGGATATATATTGAGTAATCATACTCTAAGAAAAATTTATTAGAAGAATACTTTAGACTATTTTTTATCAAAAATTGTATTTTTGTTGTTGCATGTGGCAGATACAATTTTGCAGATTGTTACACTGGTGCAATCTGATTAACGAAAGGCTCTAAATTATTTTTCATAAAAACTAAAGAGTGCATTGTGAAAAGAATAATCAAAATATATATTGAATTATGTAAGAAAATATGATACCAGTAAAAACATATGGTGCAAAGTATGCCTATAATACAGAAAACATAGCACAACTTACTTTAAAGAGTGACTATGACAGTTTTAATCTTACGTTACTATTTTTATGAAATTCATTTACATCAATTTTCATATTTGGGAAATTAGTGTCACATTTATAAGAACGAATATATTGTATAGAACAAATATTCTTTTTTCACTTCTATGGGTAAAATTATTTACACATTCATATTTAATTTATTACTATGAATTTTTTTCTTATTATACTGTAACATAGTTCGTTTATGTTTTATAATATTATAACATTATTTCGATAAATATTACATGCTCTCTATAATAGAACTTAATAAAAAAATAGTGTGATGATGACTAACTGATATTCCACCACTTGTGAACATGCTATTTTTTTATATTTGGAAGAAAGCTTAGAGTATTGAAAAATAGGACATGTGTGCCATATGCTTTCAAATTTATAGAACAAATATTGAATTTCATACCTTATTTTTATTTGTACTCAATGTGCATTTCAAACGAATTAAAGATACTTCACATATTTAAAAAGAAAAAAATTCCTAGTGTAAGTGAGGATGAACTAAGAATGAGGCATATTAATGCTTGTTAAGTGTACATACTGTAGCATAGTGATAACATGCTCTAAATTTCAATCTAACTTTAAAAATACTATAACCTTTCTCCTTTTTTGATATATTTCAGTATGTACACAACCTATTATTAACATAATTACTCATGTGATTGAAGTATAGAGTGTGTCAAAATGTTTGCAGTAAGCTTTTTTACACTTTGTTATGTGCTATGATCTTGATCAACACACTTATTTTTGGTATCTTTTGCAATATTTTATAAATGTATGTTTTAGTTAACAGTACATTTGTAGTTTCTGCATAAAACAATTATTTCTCTGATACTTTAAAAAGCACAATTGAAGACATTATCACTACTACTAATATTGTTCTACTACAGACTTAAGTCTAGGAATTTTTTATATTATGTACATACGTACATAAACAATACATTTATTATACAAAATAATCAAATATTAGCAGCGTGTTATATAGTAATTGTACGTAAAGTTTGCATTTATTGTAAGTAGTGCATTTATTTTACGTTTATTATTAAAGATAAAGTTTACTACACAAAAATTAATTGAAAATAAGACTAAAACAAAGCACAATTTTTAAAATAATATTTAAATGGTATTTAATTTTTAAGATTAATACGAGGAATTTTTTTGCAGTATTATAATGTAAATAAAAATTTTAATCTATTACTCCAAAATTTACTACTTGAACCTGAAATTTTTCTTGTATACTATATTTAAACTGATATATATCTACAATTTACTATAATAAGAATGATTAATTGTAGCTTCATCTTAAGTGAAAAAAAAAATTAAATTCAAGCAGCTAATATAAAATGTGCAAGTAAAATATTCTTTAATATGTATATATGATATTTCTTTTTTAGTAAATAGTATCAAAGTTGATAAATGTTTGTATTGATAACATAACTGTGTATCCATGCAGGTTGGTAAGATGAATTACACTACTTACAACTTGTGCATTTAATGAAAAGTATTTAATAATGACTTTCTCCCTTCTTTTAAAACAAGAGAGTAACAGTAAGGAATGCTACAAACCAAAGTTGAATGTTACTTTTATTGTAACACTTATAATCTTTATTACGTATTATTGCATATAAGTATAGAAGAAATGAATGTATGAAGTGTAAAAATATTCTAGTCACCAAAAATCTGATTTTATTTGTAAATGACGTATTTTATTGAAATTTATATTCGATTTACATTTTATTAATAAACATTTTTTATTGAAAAGTGGAAACAATCAAACTGAAATGATAAAATGAAGAACATGAAAGTATTGATCTAATTTAAGATATTGTCAATTTAAATAAAGCAAAATAAACCAAACCAGGAGGATAAGAAAACATTGAAATACAAATGTATGTACATGTATTAACTAAATTTAATCGTCTGTAATTTACAAACAATATTTATCTATTTTTTTTTTATTTTTGTAAAGTTTCTAATTTCTGTACTAATAAAACAGCACAGGAGATTATTATGTTAATACTTGTTTGTATAATTCAGTATAATTAATAATACTGAAAAAATTTATCCAAATTATGTTATTATATTGTATAACAATTGAACTTCCATCAATAAAATGATAATATTCATTGTATTTTCATAAATGAACTCTTTTGCTGTTAGTACAAAAGTGGATATAAAGATAAAAATTAATTTTAACTGTCCTATTTTCTTATGGGAAATTGAAATTATCGTGTTGAATAATAATCAAAATGTAACTATATAAATGCATGTTCTACATACCACTTGGAAGCATTTATTTTTATTTATGTGTATTTTAAAAAGAACTTCTTAAAATAAAGTACACAATAAGCAATGTTTAATTTTTAATTAAGATCCCCTATTTAAAGTTTAACCTTTTTTATAAATTAAAATTTTTTAAATATTATATTTAAAAAATATTGAAGTGGAAATAATTATAATGATTTAAAATACTTTTAATATGAATAAATTGAAATATTTTTAATTTGTTTCCTTTTAATCATTCTATAAACAATTTATATAAGGTGATAGTTCATTATATTTAATATTAACTTGAGATAGTAATATTTTTAATGAGAAAATAATCTAAATAAAACAATATTGTTACTAAAATATATTTAAAAACGAAGGGAGGGGGGGGGTGATTTATCTTATAAAAACACAAAGTAATAAAAGATTTCATGGGATTTGGTTATTAAAAAAATTGAATTTTAGCGTGAACAATGTATTAAATAAAAATGGAACAACACAAAAACGAACTCTAAAATAGTATTTATATTTACAAAATTTTTTAATATTTTACAACTATTAAAAAAAGACGAAACTTCTGTAATAAGAAATATTACATTGATTGAAATTCATTAATATTAAAAATTCAAAAATATATATATTTTAGATAAATTTCGATATAATAATACAGTATAAAACAAATGTGAAATTTGAAAGGAATGGAACAAAAAGAATACATCATTTTAGAAAAATTTATTACATTACAAATGATTAGATCTCTGTTTCTTATAATTTAAAATAATTTAGGTTCATTTAGTTTAAGCTATATTATTGCAAGTATACATAACCTTCAGTTCTTAAAACATATAATTTTAAATAATGTTACATAGGACAATTTTAAATATTGCACGAACAGTATGTATAAATATGAAAATATTTTATACATTGGAAAATGTACAATGGTTTAATCCTAGCTATAATTTACGTGTAAATTTTTTGTATCCTCAACAAAACCTTAATTCAACAATATTCGTAAGAGCTAAGAGTCAAGGCAAAATTTTCTCTAAGGTAAGACAATTTTATTACATTTTACAATAGTATTGTATTACACAAAATAAATGTCTTTCAATTATAAATTTAATATATATATATATTTATATATATATTTATGGTAGCATGTAACATTTCGAGATATTGTCGTTTAAAGTTTTGAACATTATTCTTCTTACTAGCATTAAATTAAATTGTATAATTTATTTTGAGATATAAAATTAATTCAATTAATAAATAAACTAGAATTTTTGGAAATTGTGATATGCAGCGTTTTTTCTCATAACTGAAAATATGACATTGATAATTGTTATTGTTTATATTTCGAATAAATTGTCAATGTATTCATTTAATTTGTTATGTTTTTTACGTTAAATTATACAAATTAGTGATAAATTTTGGTTAAACAAAAAATAAATAGTATCAATTCAAAATATTTAATCAACGTTATTTTTAGAATGCCTAAATGTTTGGGATATACAATTAA
>NW_016912117.1:126606-248311 GCF_001483705.2 Eufriesea mexicana
TAAAAAGAACTTCTTAAAATAAAGTACACAATAAGCAATGTTTAATTTTTAATTAAGATCCCCTATTTAAAGTTTAACCTTTTTTATAAATTAAAATTTTTTAAATATTATATTTAAAAAATATTGAAGTGGAAATAATTATAATGATTTAAAATACTTTTAATATGAATAAATTGAAATATTTTTAATTTGTTTCCTTTTAATCATTCTATAAACAATTTATATAAGGTGATAGTTCATTATATTTAATATTAACTTGAGATAGTAATATTTTTAATGAGAAAATAATCTAAATAAAACAATATTGTTACTAAAATATATTTAAAAACGAAGGGAGGGGGGGGGTGATTTATCTTATAAAAACACAAAGTAATAAAAGATTTCATGGGATTTGGTTATTAAAAAAATTGAATTTTAGCGTGAACAATGTATTAAATAAAAATGGAACAACACAAAAACGAACTCTAAAATAGTATTTATATTTACAAAATTTTTTAATATTTTACAACTATTAAAAAAAGACGAAACTTCTGTAATAAGAAATATTACATTGATTGAAATTCATTAATATTAAAAATTCAAAAATATATATATTTTAGATAAATTTCGATATAATAATACAGTATAAAACAAATGTGAAATTTGAAAGGAATGGAACAAAAAGAATACATCATTTTAGAAAAATTTATTACATTACAAATGATTAGATCTCTGTTTCTTATAATTTAAAATAATTTAGGTTCATTTAGTTTAAGCTATATTATTGCAAGTATACATAACCTTCAGTTCTTAAAACATATAATTTTAAATAATGTTACATAGGACAATTTTAAATATTGCACGAACAGTATGTATAAATATGAAAATATTTTATACATTGGAAAATGTACAATGGTTTAATCCTAGCTATAATTTACGTGTAAATTTTTTGTATCCTCAACAAAACCTTAATTCAACAATATTCGTAAGAGCTAAGAGTCAAGGCAAAATTTTCTCTAAGGTAAGACAATTTTATTACATTTTACAATAGTATTGTATTACACAAAATAAATGTCTTTCAATTATAAATTTAATATATATATATATTTATATATATATTTATGGTAGCATGTAACATTTCGAGATATTGTCGTTTAAAGTTTTGAACATTATTCTTCTTACTAGCATTAAATTAAATTGTATAATTTATTTTGAGATATAAAATTAATTCAATTAATAAATAAACTAGAATTTTTGGAAATTGTGATATGCAGCGTTTTTTCTCATAACTGAAAATATGACATTGATAATTGTTATTGTTTATATTTCGAATAAATTGTCAATGTATTCATTTAATTTGTTATGTTTTTTACGTTAAATTATACAAATTAGTGATAAATTTTGGTTAAACAAAAAATAAATAGTATCAATTCAAAATATTTAATCAACGTTATTTTTAGAATGCCTAAATGTTTGGGATATACAATTAAACAAAAAGACTATTTAAAAATATGTTGTATATACATTCAATTTGAAAAAACACATATGAAATAATAAAGTTTTATTTTATTACAATTCTTTTATAATTACGAAATAATTACTTGTATTTTTATTATTTGCAACAAATTATTTAAAATTGAACAAATATTTTAATAATTTGCAAAAATACGATGCATATTGAATATTTATATATATACACGTACATATGTATATGTATATATAGGGCGAAAAGAAAGAAGAGGAGGAAGAGGACGAAAATGAAATAGATGAAATAGATGACTATTTAAGGACACAAAACTCGAAAATAATTGTAACTAAAATACCTTCCCTTCGACTAGATGTTATCGCTAAGATTGGGTTTGGAATGTCACGCTCGTATGTTATTTTTTTTTTTATGTTATTTATATAAAATATTAAATATGACACATGATCGACATGATTTTTATTCTTAACATTACTTTGGATAATATGATATAAAAATTTAATCTATACAATTTCTTTGTTCTTAGCAAACTGGATAAAGAATTTTACAAAAATAATATACGTTTGAATGGGGAAAGGTGCTTAAAAAAGGGAGTAATGGTATGGATTTTTATAATAAAAATGAAAATTACCACATAATAAAGTGGAAATATATTATATAAATTTATTATTTTATTATTTTAATTTTCTAGATTCATATTAAAGATCAAATAGATTATATTAAGGGTAAAAGCCCCACAAATCCAAATTACTTAATAGTAGATCGATGTGTATTAGTATCCGTTAACACAACAGAAGAAATGGATACTATTTATGTAAAAATAATTCAAAATAAATCTTTATTAGTAGATGATTATAATATTCATTAAGAAATAAAATAATGATAAATAATTTTATGTGTAGTAAAATTTCAAATTTATTTATGTATAATTGATATGTATTTAATAGATATTACATCTAGACCTTCATGCAAATAAAATATATAAATTTTTATATAATTATGGGATTCAAATTATGGAATTTTTTTGTAATAACAATTTAGAAACAGATTGTTTATTTGAGAGTTCCATACAAATTGATTGATATTCATATTTCATCAAATGTTTATCTTCTTCAGTATGTTTTCCATTATCTTATTACACTGTAAGGGGATATATATTTCATTTGAAATTATATTTTAAAATATGCATTACATAATTGTGTATTTAACAGAAATAAAGTTCAATATACTTACATAAGCTACACAAAGTATCCCATTTAAAAGTAAGTTATTCAAATCTTCCAATGCCTTTGAAATATTAGATATATATTTAATTTCCTAGAAAGAATAGAATAGCACATAAATATGTAAATTAATAAATAAAATAACATGTAGTTTAATATTGAATTTTGTCTTAAATACTTACCTTTAGAACAAATATTGTATCATCATCATTCAAAAATGGTAAAAATGCAAGTACCAAATGTAGTTGTTGACATTGGAAACAACACTTTATGACATCAGTAAAGCTTAACATATGTACAACCGGGCATGAATATAAAAGTCGCAAAGCTTCAATACAATTTTCAATTTGTTCAGAAGTTGGGCTCATATCCATTTTTTTGAAAGGTTCTGAAATTGTTACTTCCCATCCTAATAAATATCCATTAGAATTTACGATAGTACTTATATTTCGTATTTGAAGTAAAATCTTTTTTAAATCATTAATCTGTAAATATGTGAAGAATATATCAAATATTTTTATATATTTTTATATTATTTAAAAATATTTATTATTTACCATTAGCAATTTAGCTAATTTAGTTAAGTTTTTATCCCAGAGAGAATATTCGTATATTTCAAAATCTATGCAAAGTTGTGCAATGATAACAAGTGCTTGTGGCGAATAATTTTGTGTTTTCCATAGAATTTGTACAAGTTCATGTTTAGAACATGTTTCAAAAGTGTTTATACTGTAACCTATTCCCAATAATTCTAGTCTACCTATATATTTTAAAGATCTCATATAATTTCTGAAATATAATTATTTAAAACTATTGAATAAGTACACATATCTTTATTAAAGATATTACATAATTAAGAATATAATATAATAGGAAAATAATACTTACCTAATCGTTTGGTAATCACGTTTAGTAAAATCTAACAATTTAGTAGTGTCAATCAAAGTCTGTAATACATAAAGAGCTCTATAACGTGCTTCAGAACTATAATCTTCATTCCCATCACCAAACCCTATATTTATAAGAAGGTTAGCTGATAATTCGAGATCTATATTTTCCAAAATATAACATGCTCTGAAAATGTATCAGTGTTTGAATATTATATATAACAGATAAATAATATTTTAAATATATATATTGATGTACCTTAATAAATTATCATCACAATTTAAATTTGATTCAACGTTTGTTATTGTTGGAAATGTTTCTGTTATACTTTGATTAAATTTTATAAATTTAATATCTGGTTCTAGCCACTCTTGTAGTAATTCCATCTGCAGTTTTACTATGTTAATAGAGAGTAACTGACTGATTGAACTAACTGCAGAATTAATATCAGGTCTATGATCAATAACACATTGATATCTCTGAGGTATACTTTCATCTGCATATAATTCACAAATTAATTTATTTGGGTTTCCAATCAGTGACAAATAGTTTTTATTTCCTAAACCATATGTATGTAAAATATGCTCCGATGTAAAACGTAAATATTTGAATTTTATTTTCTGGAATAAAATCAATTATAAAAATTAAATTATTATGTCTAAAAAATTACAGAAAGTAAAACAATAAATATACTTCTAGCATTCCTTCTTCAAACATAGTAGATCTTTGAGCTGATAACTGTGCATACTTATAACATTCTTCAACTGCTGCTACTTGATCAGCCCCTAATAAAAATAACATTTCATCTTTATGTTGCAAGATACCATTTCATGAAAGTATACCTGGTGGTGTATGATTCACAACATAATATAATGCTGCAGTGCCATAATATAACCTATCTGAATCACTCATTCTTTCAATACATTTTTTTATATTATTTAACAAACTATTATTTTTTGAACAAAGAGTCCATTTAGTTGTTTTGTGTTTATCTTTCCAAACATGCGTTACTTCTCCTTTTATAGCTAAAGTACATATGATATGAGGTTGTAATTTAAGAATAGGTGCAATACCTAACCATTTATCATAAGTTTTCAAATTTAATTCAGGAGCTGAAAGTAAATTAATTTTAAGTAATCACATATAATTTTAATTTAGGTATTTATTAAACTATAGTAAATAATAAGTAATAAAGGAATTTTACTTATAAGTTTCCATAATTCAACTTTAGGTAAAAATGGTAATCGCCATTTTGCAATAGGTGGTAAGGATGTATATCCTGGATTGAGATGCAACCACTCATCATATTCTATTTGTGTAGGTGGGCTAAAAGAAATACAATACATACAATATTAAATTAGATTAAACATATATTAAATTAAACCATGTTAAGTATCTACTTACCCAATGCGAGTATAATTTTGTAAAAAACAAAAATAATTTCTATGTTCAATATTTTTGTCTTCTATAAGGTCCATAAGAATTATAAATATCTCATAATGATAAAAATTTATCTAGAATAGTAAATATATAATTTTAAACATATTAAATCTATAACATTAGATTAATTAATCTTTTTCAATTAATCATACTTGGGAAAAAATAGTGGTAACACAATTCTTCAAAGCAACTTTATCGAAAATATAAGTAGCAATAGTATTGCACTTTTTTCTCAGTTCATTTACTTCTTCTTCATTAATATATAATTCTAAAAAAATAGTTGTAATATATACTAACAATACATTAGAAGTTTTACTTTCTTATTGTACTTTACCTTTTTTTCCATTGTAATTGTTTATATTTAATTTTGGATTCCATGTTTTTATTACTGTTTGTAAATAGAGCAATAAACAGTCTTGAATATCAAAACCAAAATCGGAACAAAATTCTTGGAACAAGGGAACCATATTATCATCATAATTCATAATGCGTTGTAATATTTGTCTTTTAGCTGTAGCATCGCTTATTAAAATTTCTGCAAATATTTTTTTTACAAATATACCTATTAAATATTTGATATGATAGAATATGAGTCAAAGTAATAAATTGATTTAAACCTTTATATGAAACCGAGTATTTAGACAATTTTTGTGCCCAATAATGCAATATTTTGTTATTTTTAAATGTTTGCAGAAGTATCTGATTTTCTGTTAAATGAAAATATTCATATCCAAGTATTGTTATCCTTAAATGTCGAGTGTAATCTGTCTGAAATCTAAAAAAGATATATTTTTATATTAATTGTATCTTTTACATTTACAATAGAATACTTACGATTTGCAAGTAGAAGAAATCCATTTACATGCTTCTGCATTAGATAACATAAATAAGCAAGATAAACTAAGTTGAAGATCAAACTCTCGGCTACTTATTACTTTTTTTAATAATATCGTTAGAAGATGAAAATATACTGATTTGATTTCTGTTAATAATATTCCACGTATATTTGGTATAGCACAAAAACTAAAATATAAAGTTTTAATAATTTGCAATAAACAGTAATCATTATGTTCCATTTTTAATATTTTTATTTTATCAAGCAAATCCTTCAAGGGTCCTTCTGTATTTTCCTGAAAAATATTATTTACTTTATGTTAATAAATAATATGTATATATAACTATCTTATATATTACAAAAATATTAAATACCCAATTATAATCTTGATCAGTCGCATCAGTTGTCACATATTCTGTTACTATATTAGAAATAAAATAGAAATTGTTTACATATTCGCACTTAATATAATTGTTATTATTAATGAAATATACATTACCAAATTTTGATCTAGCTACATAAAATTTTTGTGCAGAAATTACATTTCTAAGCAATGGTAATAAAAATTCATCTGTTGAAATAGATAGATCTTTATATATTGTATATAATTTCCAATTTGATCTTGGTATTTCTTCATGTTTCATGTCCACTGAATTTAAATCATATCTAAGGTTTTTATTGTACCATTCTTGATACAAATTTATCCATGTGTACAATAATAATATAGACTGCAATTCATCTATAAAGTTTGTATAAATACAATATATTCATACAATGTATTTTTAATTATTAGTATTTAACTAATACCCATACCGTCTAAACATTCACACAATGCAGCAGAACATAACTTTTGAATTGTAATTACAACATCTGCATTCATTTTAAAATGCTGCATTATAAATAAACATATTTTATATACATATTGACATTCATCTGTCAATATATTTAATTTTTCTTCTTTACACCTGAATAGAAATAAATATTTGAATAAAAAGTGATGTAATATCTATTTACTTTTCATATAAATAAAAATAATTTACCCAATAAAACAATTTAATAAGTGTAAATTTTTTGTCCATTCTAATAATAAAGATACAGCCTCAATCTTTTGTAATTTCAGTAAGTTTGCAACTTTAATAACTTTTTTAGATATAACAAATAACTCTTCATCTTCTTCTATGTTCACTGAAGTATTATTATAAAATTGAAAACTACAATTATTTAATTGTTAAATATACAATGAAATGAAAAATTATATCATACCAACACATAATTTTTCAACATAATTTTGTAATATTTGTCTCTTTTTAAGCTGATACTCCTCGAGTGAAACGTTAATTTGAAAATCTTTTTTTAAAAAATATATTGATTTTATTTCGTTTATGTTGTTAATAACGTTGTTATAATAATATGATTGAATTTTATACTTTCTTAAAAGCTTCTTTAAATGTAATTTCACCCAACCAAACATCTCAACATAATATGTAAGGTACTCAGGTATAATCTATATAGCAAATATATAAATTTAAATAATTTATTTGTAATTATGAAAAATACGAAAGTTTTCTTTAATAAAAATTGTAATATTTAATAATACCTTTAATGTTACACTAGCTATTGTATAGTTAATAATTTGTACACAGCAATATAATAAAACATCATCTTCTACAGAGTTTAATGCCTTTGTTACATTTTCAAAATTTCTATAAAATCAATTTTATTATTAAGTAATTTCAAAGAATTACTATTATTTATATTTTTTTATTTTTGCTAGTTTAATTTATCTTACCCTCTTATTAAATAATAATTTACACAAGATGAAAATGCTTTTTTTCTTAATAATGAATCATTTTTAGTTATTTGTTGGATATCTGAAATCATGCTGTCATAATTTTTTTTTATTATAAAGTGTACTAATTTCTGTAAAAAATTGAAATATTCATAAAGCATTTAAAATACAAAACGTTTTTGTAAAAAATTAGTAAAGTTTACTAACACTATTTATACCAATGCGTTCATATCCATATTTTTTTAAGATAAGTTTAATTGAAACACAGTTATGTTCTATTTTGATTTTTGATGTTAAAATATGGTCAAAATTGTAACTTGTTTCAACTAGACTTAAAATAGTTGATGACCACGGAACTGATGCTTTTTTCAATACTTCTAATGTTTGCTGTAACTTAGTCTGTAATCACAAATTAGTTTATATAACCTAACATCATATTTCAATTCAATATATGAACCTCTTTAATTTTATATAGATACCTCTATATTTTCAATTAAATCAATAATAATAACAATTTTTTCTTCCCATGGAGCTTCATCACTCGACCACCAACTTTTGGAATTTCTTAAAATTTTCTAGAAAAATATAATTTTTATGAATATTTGGTAAGATTTAATTTATTTTAATTCAAACTTACCTGTATATATGAAGAAAAAACATAATCATTTTTCAAAGAATTATTCAACATGTATTGTTTCAAAAACGAATTTACAAATTTTAGAATTATATCTATATGTATTTTATCCAATAATATATATGATACTTCCATAGGATCACCAATATACAATTTAAGAGATATTGCCAATCTATAATTTTCATTTTTCATGTTATTTTTATAAATACACTTTTTTGAATCACTGAATAACATAAAAAATTATAACATTACCTATAATTAATTTTCAATTTTTGAATATCAGACATAGCTTGCATTAAGAAAACAAGCTGTTTTAAATTAGAATCTTTGTTTAGACATTCTTGTTGAAAATGTAAGGACTGATGATGACTTCCTTCAAATTTTAATAAGTTTATAAACTTTTTCATAAAATCAATTCCAATTTGTGGCCATTCTGAACGATGAGATTGTTCAAATGATTTAACTTTTTTACAACCCCAAAGAATAATTTCACATACTGCATTAGGAATCAATGACAATAAAGTAGGAATAAAATGTGTTAACCATGCCCAAAGAGTATGTAAAGATATATTTTCAGGAACAATAGCAAATATATCTTTTATAATTTTTATAGATAAATATTTCTTTATACTTGGCAGATGTCTTGTCCAAATCAATGTAGCTGCTTCCATTTCTCCCTATAAAAAGAATTTAACTAAGTGATCTAACAATTTACAATTAAATTTATTTTATGTTTACTATACTTTACCAAACTTAAATGTGTTCTATATTCTTCCATAAAATTTGCCCGTGAAAATCTAATCCATTCTTTCATGGTATCTTCATCATAGTATTCTAAATTCTTTTGATATCCCCAAATCATATGAAAAGTTTCTAATTTATGTAATATATCATTAATTGAAGAAAGAAGACATAAATATTTATCATCTTTCTAAAATTAATAATATGAAATGTTATTAATATGAAACAGAAAAATTTATACAGATATTATCCCTTAAAAATTACTTACAGTATTAGTTTCTATTATTCTTGAACGTGCGTATAAATTAATTTTCCTCATCTGTTTATAATCTGGAATAAGTGCTTTGCTACAGCATTCTACCACATATTGCACATCTTTTACTTTATCAAACATATTAAAAAGCATATCTAATTGAATAGGACTAGAGTATTTCTTTGCCCAAGGTCCAAATTGTGATAACATTATTGCACTTTTTGCACAATAAATTGGATCTGTAGATAAATTGAATTTATTTGCAAAAGTTTCAGCTGTATCAAACTGTTCCTTTCTTATTAAACGTTGCAATTGATACTCTGGATCACTTTCTAATACAGTTTTTACTCTAACTGTATCTATATTTTTAGTATCACTGTTTAAACCATTAACTCCTTCCAAATATAAAATTATTTCATCATAAGGATCCATAATTTCAACAAAGTATGTCATAACTGGTATATTTATTTGAAATTTTTCTTGAAAATCTAAATGGCATAGAGTAATTACATATCAATAAAAATGTATGTAAAAACGATATGCGTAAAACTACTATTTTTCATACCTGGATATGAAAGAACACGAAGTGTACATATAATACTGTTAGTGTCAGATGTTAATACAAGAATTTGACATAAACTATTATCATTATTTTCAATAATTTCAAAATCTGATACAGCTTTAGAATACACTTTTATTCCAAGTAATGTTTGGGGACATACTAAACTTAATATATGATCTGTACGTAAACATAGCATTGCACTAAAATTGTTAAAATTAGTATTTTGTTAACAACTATTGTAATTAAATAAAATATTTACATTAAATATTTTATTGTTTAAAAATGTTATAGATACTTACATGTAATTTTTGAAAAATTTTAATTTGGTATAAGTATAATGTAATGTGTCAAAATTAATATATTGTTCACTAGGCCATATAAATAACATATTTGAACATAACATAGCTATTGATATTTCATTATATGTTACATTTGCAGTAGCATATACTACCTGTATATTTTATATTAGAATTAATACTAAAAATTTAAAAAAAATTCAAGTTAAAAGATATTTTTACCTCATCATAAGAAAATCCTTTAAATAACTGTATACACTCAACTTTATCTGTTAACTCTTTTAATATATTATTAATATTAACTTCATTTATAATGGCACAATGAATAGCCTTGACATTAAATAGTGATATTCTGAAATATGAATCTAAATTATAATATAAACTATATAATAACTATATTTCATAATTATTTTATACTATAATATATATATATTTACCTATATAAAGTTCCATTTCTTGTAATAAGATATATATTAATACATTCATCAGATTCATTTTGTAAAAAAATTTTTATTACTTTATTTTCTGTTTTTGTAATATTTCTATATATAAAAAATGAATAATTTTACAGCATGTAATTTCAAAACATATCTGCATAATATGACATGAAGTTTCAAACTTACTTTGTAAAAATCACTTGTCCTTTTTTTAATAAATGAAGACAATATAATATTCCATTTGATAACACAACAAATAAAAATATACCATTGTGAGAAATACAATAACATGATATTAATAGCTCAAAATTAATACTTAATAATATTTTTTCACATGTTTCATTTTCAAATATAGTAATTGATTTATCAATTGCTATACAAACTCTTGAGTATTGCACAGATGCCAAAATATTCGGCTCTTTTGTTACCTTATAAAAAAACATTTCACGTATATTTAGTACATATTAAAATGATTAGAAGTATCTAAAATTTATTTTACTTAATCTATTCATCTGTTTCAAATACAATTAAAATATATATGTTATATTAAAAATCATAAATTACAAACGTTAAAAATTATTTACAAATCGATATATATATTCTTTATAATGTAGTAAGTAATAAAACAAGGAAAAGTTAAATTAATAAATAATATATAAAATGTAATAGTATATTCTTAAAAATAAGTATTTATAATTTATTGTTTATTGTTTAAGAATGTTTGAGAAAGTACTTACAACCGTTAAATTTCAGTGTATGCATTAAGATTTATTGTAATTAAAATGAAGATCACATTAAATACCTTTCCATCGGATTGTATTGTAGCAACAGTGAAAGTTTCATATAATAAGCCATTATTTTCTGCTATTATTCTTGTCCCAAAATTTACAGTTTCTTCTTCTTTATCAAATCCTGAGACCACCTTATTCCACAACGCCATTTTACCGCGAAATATTTATGAAATGCTTCAACTTGCGCAGGATTAATATCAGGCGACATCTTTAGGTGAATGAATGAATTTATTAATGCCAATATGACATTATACAAACAACCTTAAAATATTTTATACAATAAACTAACAGCAGTAAAACGTATTATCTGCAAACGTATAATATACATGTAAATAATTTTTAAAATACACTATTATTTTATTATTGTATTTTAAAAAAATGGATATTTTAAAAGCAGAAATAATGAAGAAAAGAAAACAATTGGAGGAAAGCAATGTTTTGGTAATTTTCCATAACTAATTCATAATTTTTTCTTACATTGTCATTTTATTTTATTTACTAAATTAGGTTAACATTGTAGCAAAATAATGCAAAATATTTTAGAAGAGGTGAACTAATAGCAAAAGGTCAAGAAGTGAAAGAAATACAAAAAAGTAACGATGAAGATGTTAAAATTAATACAACTCAATGGCAAAAAGATTCTGTAGCTGATGATAGCTCTGAACATTTGACATTACCTAGACATGAAGTAGTTAGAAGATTACGTGAAAGAAGTGAACCTATATTATTATTTGGAGAATCAGAAATAGAAGCATTTAAACGATTAAGAAGATGTGAAATACTTGAACCTGATGTAAATAAGGTAGGTGTTTATATTTACCATAAAATTATAAAGTTGATTTAAAACAATAAAATATTTTAAGTAATTTACATGTTTATTATTATTTGAAATTAAAGGGTTTTAGAAATGATTTTCAAGAAGCTATGGAACAAGTAGATCAAGCATATCTAAATGAGATATTAGCTTCTTCTAAACCTCAAGATCGTGATGGGAAAGGAGATGTAAATGTTCCGGATGAAGGAGTAACATATGAAGATTTGCAAAAGATGTCTGTAAAATTAAACAAGGGTGATAGAGATTTTGATTTAAATGTTATTACTCAGTTTATACAATTCTTAGTACAAATGTGGGGTAATCAGTTAAATAGTAGGAGCACTGCTGAAAAAATGAGTACTCGAGGAAAAATGGCTAGTGCTACCTATGCCCAAACAAGAGAATATCTAAAACCTTTACTCAGAAAATTAAAAAATAAGTCTCTTCCAGAAGATATTACAGATAGCTTAACTGATATTGTAAAACACTTATTAGAACGTAATTACATACTGGTAAATATACCACTTAATAAATTAAACAATTTTAATATAACATATTTATTACAAATAATTTATTACAGGCAAGCGATGCATACTTGCAAATGGCAATAGGAAATTCTCCATGGCCTATTGGAGTGACTATGGTCGGTATTCATGCACGTACCGGAAGAGAAAAAATTTTCTCTAAAAATGTGGCACATGTAATGAATGATGAAACTCAAAGAAAATACATTCAAGCATTAAAAAGATTAATGACTAAATGTCAAGAATATTATCCTACAGATCCATCTCGTTGTGTAGAGTATTCAAAAACATAATATTAATATATGAATAATCATACCTTACAAAATGTAAAATATATAGTGTATATTATTAATGCAATATTTCATTTTACTTTACCTTGTTATTGAAGTTATATTGCATATAAAGAGAAACGAAAGTTGTATCTATTTATAATAAGAAATTGATTCATCTACATTTAAATACATTTACATTTTCAAATATTCGAAAATCTTAATAATAAACACCTTAAAACTACAATAGGTAAATAATAAAATATCATTAAAATGATACAATTCTATTATCACATTTTTTTATGATACTTTAGAAATTTTTTATACTGAATTTATCTTAAAATGGAACGTAGTTAATTTAATCTCTTTACTGCAGCTTCAACTGCATTCATCATAGAAGCTCTATAAATAAAAATGATAATGTTATATAATATATTAATATCCATAATAATTTTATGTATATTTTACCTGACTTGTCCACATTCCATAGCATGAATTCCTGCGATAGTTGTACCTCCTGCAGAACATACTTCATCCTTTAATTGTCCAGGATGTCTACCTGTTTCTAACACCATTTTACCAGCACCAACTAATACTTGAGCTGCAAATTTTGTTGCCATAAGTCTTGGAACTCCCATTTTTACAGCACCATCTGCTAATGCTTCAATGATGAGATAAGCCTAAACAATTTTTTTATTTTAATTTTAATTTAAAAAAATAAATGTATTTGTTGTTAATTATATTTACATAAGCAGGGCCACAACCTGACAGGCCACCTATAGCATTTATGAGAGATTCAGGAACCTTTTCAACAACACTAATATGTGAAAATAATGCTTTTACTAACAGATCATCTTCAATTGTTGCCTTCATAGAACAATACACTAAACATCATAAAAGTATGAAAATATAAATTACAATTATTAATATTTGTCTAATTATTTATTATTTAAATAGTGATTTTTACTTTAAGTAAAGTCTCCAATGTAACTCCTGCAAGAACTGAAATAAAAAGTACATGCACTGGATTCTGATCCAATGAGTCTGTCATATCCTTAAATACATCATCAAGCATCTGGGGTTTCACTGCTAAGAATACAATATCACAGTGATATATTACTTCTCGATTATCAAATGTAGTATGAGCACCTAAGTCATTCCAAAAACTTAGAGTTTTTTCTGTACGAGCAGAAACCCAAACATATTCTGACTGCAAAATACCTAATAAGAAATTAATAGTATTATTTTAAAATTAACTAAAAACTTTAATTAAATGTTGACCCTATGATTTTTAATATAGAACTTTATTACCTTTGTGAATTAAACCAGCACCAATTGCAGTTGCCATATTTCCACCACCAATAAAACCAACATTACGTTTCGATAAATATTTATCCATATTTGCTGATGAATATATTTAATAAATAATTTAAATACAAACAATATATGTGTTATGTATAATTACGGACGGGGCATATGTATATTTCTTTCAATTTCTATCATATAGTATAATATATTTGTCCTCTTTTTCAAAGAATGCTCATTAATATTCGAAAGATAATAATAAGAAATATGTTATAGATTAAGTGATAATTTTCTTATTTACAGTTATTAAATATTTTTTATTAGATATTTAATATTAAATTATTTTCTTCTATTCAAAATTTGATGACGTGCACAATAAAAACTTTAGAAAATCACGAAGTATGAAAAGAACGTAGAACGAAACTTAGAAATATAGATTATATATCAAAAATGAACATACAAAAATGTAATTTCAAAAGTATTAATATAACTTCAAAAATTTTTTTATATTTTCAATACGATTTACAATTTACGAATTTGTATTTAATTTTATATAAATTTATATAATTCTTTCTATAATATGATAATATTATTTTCTATTACATTTCATGATTGAGTTATATTCTATACGTGAAATAAGAAATAAATGAATTTATCACTGTTTTGCAATAGTGTTTATTTATATGTCACTAGAAACGCAAAGTTATGTTAATTATATTGATGAAACTGTATTGGTTCGTTTGACGTGCAATTACCAATGATTATTAATTGTTTCTTTTTATTATATTTAAGAATATTACTTACATACAGAAATGCACAATACAACATGACATAAGTTGATATAAAAATATAATACAAAATAGATTTACTATAATGGGTAATTGTATGCGAAGCGTACTACGAAGGTTACAAAAGAAAAAATGTTCTGAAAAGTAATTAATTACTTCTGGAAAATTCATATTGTCAAGATAGTATAAATTTAGTAATAATGCAATTTTTAGGATTATTATTTTACTTATTGTGGGCCTTGATAATGCGGGAAAGACTTCAGTTTTAAACTGTATCAGTGGAGGTAAGATATTTACAAATATTTTTATTTTATTTTTATTGGTAATTACAGTAAACATATCATATTTTATATATTTACAATTTACATTACATCTGTTACATTATATATTTATGTTCTTGATTACTCAATTAATTACTATTATATTTTCATTTCAGATTCTGATAAAACCACATTACCTACAATGGGATTTCATACAATATCTTTAAAATACAAATCATACACTATAAAAATTTATGATGTTGGTGGTAGCTCTCAAATTAGATCCTTATGGCCAAAATATTATAATGGTGTAAGTAAAATTTTATAAATGTAAAAGTGCAATCTTCTCATTTTTATCCTCAACAATGTAATATTTATTTGAAATTAGTTTTTCCTATTCTTTAATCTTATAGATACATGGTCTTATATATGTGGTGGATGCTAGTGATATTTCCCGTCTTACAGAAAATAAAGTTGTATTTGGTGAATTAATTTCACATGAATATATTTCAGGAAAACCATTGTTATTGTAAGAAAATTAAACATATTACTTGTCTTTACGAACTGTTGTTTATTCACAGAATATCATTTATAGATATATTATACAGTATATAACATATATTTGATTTATTAAAATATTATTATAATATTTTATAACAGACTTGCAAACAAACAGGATATAAATGGAGCTATTGATGAATTAGATTTGGTTGAAAATTTGGATGTGGAACGTGCAGCTAATACTATGAAATGTCCCACAAGAGTAGAAATATGTTCATGTAGTTGGAAAGGAGATCAATCAAAAGATAATACTATAGGTATTAAAAATGGATATAGGTAATTAATTTTTTTACTATATATTAATTACACAGAAGATTTACTGTATCTTTTATTAAATAATAATAAAATTATACAGATGGCTGCTAGATATAATAGTGAAGAATTACACAGCCTTAAACAGTAAGCTCAAAGGTTTCCAAAATGCTCAAAGTGAGAAAACTGTTGAAGTACAAAGTATAATGTTAGATACACCATCTAAACTATCAATCCATTCCAATCCTTTTAAACCAATCAAAGAATTAGTTTTAAAAAAGGTAATACTATTAAAAAAACATTTCCACTTATTAAATAATAAGCTTTTATTTAATTTATTACAATTTTAGGAAAGTAATCAAGTGGCAAGTGTTTCACAAAATGGTATGTAGTATTTAAACATAAAATAATGTAAATAATTGATAAAATTTTCTTGTATAATGTATAGATCGTATTTATAGGTATAATAACAAATGGAAAAAGGCTAAAAAAGATGTTTATGCATAGAAATAAGACTGCACCGCTTACTACTGAAGAATCTGTCATTGAAATTAATGATATATCAGAAGATGTTAGGTTTACTTCACAAACATTAGAATCCCAAACGAATTTTCAAACACTTCCACCAATATTAAATCCAGTAGCACTAAATATGTATTCAAATACAATTAGATTAAAAAAAAATCGTCCATATACAGCTCCAGAATGTTCACAACATTTTATAAATAAGATAACAGTAATTAATATTCCTGGACACATAACACAAGAATGATATTTTTAATTGTATTTAGATAACTATAAGGGACCATTATTAAAAAATTTTGATGCTACAATACATTTAAAATTGTATTGAAGCAAAATATTTTAACAACGAATTTTTTATAATTTAAATATTTAACGAATATTAATTTTAGTCACCTGCTATAATGTAAAACAAATATCAATAATATTTAACTTTTATTATGTGACTGATTATGTATGTAAATAATATTTATATACATATATTTATGCTAGTTATGAAATGTACTAATATAAATATTTTTCTTATTGTTCATAATGTATGTTTAAAATATAGATATAGTCATTTGGTAACATTAAATATCACTACTTTTTTTATTTTAACTTTATTATATCTTGTATATTTGCATACAAATTCACGTACACAAATATTTGGCAAATACATGGGTTGGGATACATACGAAAGACTTATAAAATCTATGGTGTAAAGACATTAAAAAACTTTCGATTATATAGTGGCAGTAAAAGTATGTAAAAACTGTATCGCGAAAGCACATCATCAGCACATACTTATCACAATTTACAATATAATAAATATTGTAAGTAATTTTGTAACATTATTTTATCTGTAACACTATCTTGTTGAGCAACTACTTTATTAAATATAATATTGATATATTGAAAGATAATACTAAAAGTTGTTATAGTAAGGAACAATATATCTCACATAATATAAACATCAATAATTCCTCTAAGGAAAATACTTTATATAAATTACATTATACATGCATAAACATCCAATAAAAACATAGTGGCCAAACCATTAAAAGCGACATTAAATATCATAAAATTGCATTAATTGATATTTAGAAATTACATACTTTTATTATGAAAGACTGTTGTATCACGTTTTTAGAAGTTTTTATAGATCATAATAATGCCATTTCAATTACAAATATAGCAATTTTTGTTATAATATTAATATTTGTTTTTGTTAAATTCTTATCTACTTTATTTAATAATGCCTTTTTCAAACTATGAAGCAACATAACATTTTATGTATCAGCAATTTTAAAAGTATATGCAAATTGCCTTTCTTATTTCATATTTATTCTCTTAACAATATGTAAAACTTGAATATTCGTTGTAATTGCACCTTATATAATCACAACTACTTTAATCAGGCAAGTTATATCCATCTATTACTAAGTTGAAAATATTTCATTTTTTTTTTTTTTTATATAAGATAAGACTATTGCTTGTTGTGAAAAGACACAGATTTTGTCCTTCTGACTTTTGTACAATGTAGCAGCCATTAAATATATTAATTTCTTAAATTGTTTGCATTATAATGGTTAAAAAATACGTTTTTTAAAATATAATGTCAAAATTGTATAGATAATATAGAAATTACTTATTAAATTTTGTTCATAAAGCAGTAATCGCAAAGGCAATCAATTTTAACTATATAATACTGTCTTAATTTTACTTTTCATTTGTACTTATTTTGTATCTTATTTATAATGGTTTTGGGTATATTGTAATATATTTTTGCATGACCGCTATTACATTCATTCTATGTAGCTTTTCAATGGTTTAAAAATTGTTAAAAATTATTATGAAAGACCTTATTCTTACAAGTCTCTATTGTAAGTATAAATCTTATAAAACATACACGATTTGTAAGATTCCTTAATTTAGGCAAGTACAAAAATTTATATATAGCATAAAATCTACTTTGTATTGCTATGTTTTGTCTTCTAGTGCAAATATTGCATAGTATAATGGCAATTTGTATAAGATAAATGCTATCATTTAAATGCATTACATTGCAATCACATCAAATAGAAATTGCATAAGTAAAATATTATCTTTTAACTTCTAATAACAATGTGATTAGTACTATAAAGGTACAGAATGTATAATATACGCATATTATACTTTATAAATCTCTCATGTATCAAACGACTATACAATTCCATTTTTAGGAGCTGTAAACTTTACCAAACGAGTTAACATTGATGTAATGCATGGAATTTGTTTTTGTTGATGCATTGTAATATTATCGGGAGTATTTGATTCAAAATCAACAGCAACTCGTTGACAAACAAACGTGAGCAAAGTTAACAAATCGTAACGAGTACCGTTTTCTCGTAATTCTATACATAACGATTGCATAAACCACGAGCCGCGAGTAGTATTTCTCCATGAATAATAACCTGTATGAGTAATTTTCTAAATTAAATTTCATAAATATAAAATTAATTCTAAAAGAATTTTCCTTTGTAAATATAACTTAAAAATAATTTCTTTCAAAAAATTAGTTTTTAAACATTTTAATTATTTTATCATAAAATTGATATCATCAAACATTCTAAATGTATTAGTAATAGTATTTGTAATAGATAAAATATAAACTGCTTTATAATTAATGGTGTAATAAAAATACAATAAATTAAAAATTAATTTTATTTAAATCTATATTTACCTGGTATTGTAGAGTAAGCAATTAAAAAGTCTGCTTGACTTGGTATACGAAATGTAGAAGCTGGTTGACCATCAGTTTCTGTACGTTCTTTTAATGTTGTACCAGCATCTAATTTATCTCCTTGACAAGCTTGTATAAAAAATAATTTTGGTTTTCCAGTAAGTGTAGGACATTTATCAGCTGTAAAATGAGCCCAAATGGAATCAGGTTTATATGAAGTATCATGGGCATAAAGTAATCCTAAATCTCCATGACTCAATATAGCTACAACTAGACAGTCATGTTGAGAATGATCCATACCAGCAACTGTAAAGAAAGAAATATAATTTTTAAGAGTACATATAATACAATTTCATTTATTTCATGTTACAATGCAAAATTCAAAACAAAACATTTTTTTGTAATTAAAAAAAATGTTCAAATTATAGAAGGGTAACATCAACTATGTACCTCTTTCTAAATTTTTCACTATATCTCTATGGGTATAATTATGAAAATCATTTACTTCAAAACCAAGACTTTTCAATGTATTAACAAGATTTTCACAATCTACATTTGTTCCACATCTTGGTCTAAGATGTGTAATAGTGAAAAATTCATGGTTAAAAATAATAGCTAATCCACGCTTTGCATGATTCATGTTGTAATGTGTAGCATAACGGTCTGTGGGTGCCGTTTGTAAAGGGCCCATGTGAGGACTGACGCTGTTTCTGGAAAACAAAAAAAAGGGCATGCATGATGTCTAGGTTCATTCAACAAAATAATAACTGATTGTACATAAAAACATAACATATATATATATATATTTAACTGTCAAATTTGTATTTGCATAATTTTCTTTGTTTTACAAACATGTAGTTAATTCTCATTCTATTAACATATTACACTATAACTCATAAAAATTGGATTCATAACAAGAAAAATTTTTATAAATAAATATATTTTTGTAAAGTTTAAAGTTTCATGCAAATAGATAATGTGTATTAATGTACAATATGGGAAATACCAAGAATATAATCAGAGTAATAGTATTGTTGGGATACTTTGTACGAGCAATTGTGTGCATGCTGATATATTAAAATCTACCTCGAACATCCAAATGCATCTCCAACATCACTACTGTATTTGACACTGTCATTTATAATATTACTTTCCGTAGAGCACATAGTTTCACGTTGAAATAAGTTTCCACAGTGAGAGAAATAGTTCCACAGAAATATAACCGCTCAAACTTTACTCCGTGAATATAATACGCACTATAGTACGCGTCGTGACTCATATACCTTTGGTTGCTACATACTACTCGACAAATACAAAAACATTTAAGATACAGCCTATGTAACAACAGCAGTGCCATCTTAGTAACAGAGTTGAATATAACCTCTTAAAGTCATATTTATTATATTAATAAAAGATAGATATTGATTATAAGAATAATAAACAAGATTTTACATAAATAATTTAAAAGTAAAACATTAAATACTGTGTACTCTATTATATGTATTTTATAAAAGTATTATATTTTATTATATTTTAATAAAGGATAAACATTGTAATATATTAAATGTAATAGATATAAGGTAATATTTATTAAACATAACTTTACAAATTAATGTATACTTGTAGCGGCAGGACAGCACAGAGAAGTGCAAGAACGACATAATTCCTTATCGTATTACAGCACATCCCTTTCACAACGTTGTACTTCGCAACGACTCCTCTCTGTAGTTATTCCCTGTCGCTCTCACTTACCTCCGTGCCCGGAGAGTAAACAAAACCAGGTCACTGGTACTAATTTTTTAAACTAAAAAATTCCTGAAAAGTCAATCATCTGAATTAGGTTATCGTCATATCGCGATGGTTATTAACCTGTACTCCCACGAGAAAGGAATAGAAAAGCAGATTGTAACGAAATTCCCGACAATCAGCTTTTTTTGTATATATCGTCCTATTTAATAAACCGCATTTTTAAATAAATTATTTTAAAAAAAGTACAAAGCGTCGTTTCCTGAAATCATCGTTTCAAATGATAATTCTGACAGAGAAATCGATATAATTATTTACCAATCCTTCAGAAAAAGATCCATATTATGCAATAAAATTTGCTATCATAGACAATGTTCGAAATTATGTACGAAAATTGTATGGGAATGATGCCTATAGCTTCAGTTTTGTGATGCAGCTATAAAAGTTCATGAATTTATCACAGAAATTGAGTAATTGGTTAATTTTCCCCTGCTACATTAATTTATTATGACAAATTAGGAGCACATAATTAGAGTTAGTAACCTATTCAAATAAAATCAATAAAATTTGAAGCAACCTCGAACAACGCCATCTATGATTTTGGACTCGAAGCTCGGGGTAGGTAGCAGGAACACAAAATGCGCGAGAAGGTTGTCTGAAACATCGTCATGTGACAGAAAATTAATAAATTACTCAATTTTTGTGATGAATTTATGGTGTTTGAAAAGTTGCCGAAAATACTAATGATTTATCATTAATTACTATTTTTAGTGCAATTAATTTGTGACTTTCATGCACACGTTATAAAATCGATGTTCCTGTGTATCTTCTCATATCATTTTCGATCACATTTTACTTCTCGTTTAGTTCATAATTTGTCTGGCTGGTCTTTGTTATCAAATCAAGGAAGGCCTTTAAATAATTGTTAATAACAAGCTAATTAGCCACAAATTATTACCGAAAATTGCATGAGAATGTTGCTCAAAGTTTCAGCTTTGCGATGCAGCTATAAAAGTTTATAAAATAATCGCAGAAACTCGATAATTTGTGATTTGTCACTGCCGCATCGTCTCTATCCTTTTCTAATCGCTTGCTGTTCTTTTCTATCACGTGACTATGTTTCGACGACCTCTTTGTGCATTCTGTATTCCTGTTACTTTATTGAGATTCGCGACCAAAATCATATATGGCGCTGAGCGCTAATTTTTCTCATTAGCGATATTAGCGCCAATCAACGACTTGCACTACCCTTAGAAAAGAATAGAGAATAACGATTCACCAATACGATTGACTTGAAAGGAAAATCATCAAATTATTCAGTTTTTGTGAACGATTCGCGAACTTTTATAATTGCGTCGTAAAGGGGCACTCTTCAAGAACTTTCTAATATTATTTCAGATATAAATTTTTCATAAATTATCGCACGCAGTGTTCGAACTGTTGCCGAAGATCCTAATAGTTTGTCATTAATAACTATCTTTTATGCAACTAATTTATGAATAGCATTCACGCATTATAAAAACAATATCCTTAGCGATATTCCCATATAACTTTTGTCTATATTTTAGACAGTATAACAATAAGGTATTATGGCATAAGACAATATGATTTAATAATAGAAATCATTACCAAGATAATTTCATTTTGGAAAATAAATGTTACATTTAAAATTGAAAGATGAATAAAATGAAATAAAATTAAAACTCCCAGTTTCACATATTACATATATTAGTTTAAACTTATGCAATAGATTAAAAATAATTTTATTTAAATATAAATTACTTTATAAAATTTAAAAAATGTTAAGTAATTCCAAATTTTAAAATTGAAGTGAATTATATAAAAAATAAATTTCGTGCATATATATTATTTATGTTACTAATCACAATAAAATAAGGTATAAAAATCTTTTTGCAATAATCTAATGAAAAGTTGATGCTAATAAATTTATTGAATTTGTTGTATAAATACAACAGTGACTTGTTTCTTCTACAAGAATTTTTTTTATATTTTTTTACGACAATTTCATTTCCAAAATATATATATCTCTTAATAGATTAGACTATAGGAAAAATGATCTAAGAATGGAACGAATATTCAATATTTTATGACTTTTTTATTGAATGTTTCTAACTGTTATTGAGAAACAATGTGGTGTCTGCCATACATATTATAAACTTGTCTTTATGTATTAAAATTTTTTACATGAATGCAACCAATGATATCAGTGTTTTTTCGTAACGTACACTTTCTGTATTACTTTTTATTTTTACACAAACCTGTACCAATCACTTATGGCGATCGTGATAAATACATATATTTTGTGCATTGATTAATGTAACATCATGACTTATCTATGAAATTTTTATGCGATTTATGAAAAATTTCGGGTAGTAATCGTAAGTAGATTTATAAAAATCTCATTGGTATAAAAACATTGTTACTGGTAGAATAAGAACCAGGCCACAAAATTTACTGGCTTGAAAAGGAATTTGAAATCTTTTAACCTTTATGATGGCTATTCAAATCAATTACTTAATAAACTTATGTTTTCCTTTAACTTGTTTCGTTATTATAATTGAGAGAATAATTAAAGACGAAAAGTTTAAATTCGAATTTCGAACTAGTAAAATTGTGACCGTCTCTTATCCTGCCTAAATTATAATCATGACTGTAAACTAAGTTCGTTCGGTCTCTATAGTTTCAATTTCTAACCCCTTTGGCAATATTTAAGACATGCGTCTTATTTTAACTTTATGAAATTATGTTAAAGTAATCTGCAGAGTTTTTTAATGTGTTGGATATTCAAAGTATACAAACACTTGTTATTCCCAAAATTTAATTGATTACTATAAATCCCGCATATAATCAAAATTTGGTCCATGTCCAGTTTTCGTGGATAATTAAAAGTTATGGATATCTATAATGTACATAGTATTTAAAACAGATCATCTAAACTACGTTAAATTTTTAATAAATTTTAAATAATATGCTTTGACTTAACAAAATGAAATTATTGATTATCTGTAAATGCTTATTAACCAGCTCTAAGCTTTGTTGGATCCATTGAATATATTCAATGTGCCATAAGTAGGTACAGCTGTGTCATATTACATGAAAATATTTTATTTTCTTAGTGAATCTTTTCGGGTCTTGGACAAGACAACACACATGATATTTGATCATTTAAGTTTTCAGTGGCGCACTGTAGGATCAAACCATAGGCCTCCTAACAATAGATAAATAGGTATATAATCATGAAGTTGCAGAGATTCATAATTATCTGAAATACCAATAAATTAACATTGAAATGAAAACATACTTGTTACAAATTGGAAACTTTGTGTCCACTTTTCAAGATTTAGTATACGGATCCTTAATATTTATTAATCGATTTCTAAAAGTTAAATCTTTACAATATAAAATAATCTTTTGTGCTTAAATAAATAAAATTCGCCGAAAAATATATATCACTTAACGGTTAAGCATTGAGTATCAATAATTAATAATTAGTATCCTTATTTTTCTCCTGACAAGCTTACAATGTATACATGTACATTCTTCGCAAAAATCAGCAATTTTGTGTTAATTTATCAGATATTTATAAAGCTCTACAACTCTTAAACCAAGACCGTGTATCATGTATTTTAGGATATTATTAAGTAGGTATAGGTAGACATTGCCTATATACAACTGCAACAACGTTGCATGTGCCTACTTTCTGGCAATCCTAAGTAAAGCTTACAATTTGAATAAACTTTTTTTTCGATAATTATGTCTTTAATAAGTAAGTAATAATTCTATTAGAAATAACAGTTCTGTGTTCAAACTGTTATTATCCTGTATCCATTTACATATTATATTTCCTAGTTTTAAAGTATTCTCATACAACGCTTGTATGTTTTGGTTCTGAGAAATAATTAAGATAATTATTTTACTATTATAACTGGCCAATAAGTATCTGCCACTTTTCTTATATTATTAATCTATTTATCATATATACAGGTAATATACAATAATCTCGCTTAATATAAGTATTATTATTATCCTATTTGCAATAATGTTATAATAGTTATATGAATAGAAACTTGACCGCATCTAATCCGTCAATGTGCGCTATTGTTGCACACTGGAATATAAATACATTTTTATATAAAATTTGTATAATCTACATGAATCACTTTAAGTATATCTTCTCTTTTAATCACAAAAGATATAAATGTAATAATTACTACGCAAACTGGGGGCCATGGGCGGTTTCACTCTGGCAGTAGTAACATACATATAATTCTAAATCTGAAGTTTCGTTGAACGAAAAATCAGTTTTTTGAAAATTTGTGCTAGTAGTGTCATATAGAATTTATTTTCTCATACTGTTATATGTAAAAGATGGTTGTCTTTTAATTTCTCGATTTCGTGTAATTTATTAATTGTAACGTATTCCTGTTTTTATGAACTTATATCAGTTAATCTAGTTGTTTTAATATAACAAAGTTTTAGCCATTCTTATTACAAAAATAATAACTAAAATGATACGTTTGTTTTATCAACGTAAATATCGATACAAATCTTCTACATTAAAATGTGAAAATAAATCCTATAGGTTTAGATGTATCTTCAGAGATTTTGAATGTTACAAAAATATTTTGTTGTTCTCGTAACTTATATATTTAACATTCTGCTAAATTCATAAATTATTCTAAAAAAAGTTCTTTGTAAATTTTTGAAAAAAGAAGCAGGAAAGATGCTTATAATAATTAAATAAAAGAAAATAAACTGTTTAAGTTTTTTGAAAAATTTGTGTATATAATATTATTAATGCAACAATGGGAGTAACATTTGATTAATAAATTTAATACCAATCAATAAATTTGTGCATATATATAAATTATTTACTTACAATTCGAAATAATATCTCTCGACATAATTTAAATAATTTTGAATTACATATTCTTCCAAAAGCTCAAGAGATACATCGTATTAAATATAATTTCCAGTGTGAAGCCCGATATGCCCTCGATTCTTTTTCATCTGTTGTCACTAATCATCTAAAGGAAAGGAACACTATATGCGCTATATCCATCAATAAGCGGGGTAATTCACAACAGATGAACGTCTTATCTATTTTTTTTTTTTTTTTTTTTTTTTAAAATCTTATTAACAAAAGTTACTGTACAATCATAGTTCTGTTGTGATGTAGGTCCATCATAGCCTTTGAATGCGAGTAGACCGGTTCTGAGGTAAAGATCGTATTGCAGGGAAAACTTCAAAGTGAAGTTTTTGAAACAGCACAGCACATTTTGTCAAGCAAATATTCCAAAATCATAAATTTGTTAGAATAGTTTTAAATTTCAATGGTATATTAATATGGATAGGTTTCTAAAATCATTTTAATGTTATGCACACATTGGCATCAAAAGCCCATATTTTCGATATAAAATTCTATAAATGTGCTATACGATTTTTGTAAAATCTATTAATAAAAGGTTATCAATTTATTGTACCAAACATAATATCAGTTAACTTCTATTCTATGATGCATTCTTCAAATATTGTCTCTGTAAAAACTTATTTCGGAATGAGAAATTGATAAATGGCAATGTGTATAAAATGTATGTAAATTTTTGGATCGTATTGCACATTTACCATATCAAACGAACATTTTTCCATAATATTAATCTATATGTAAAACCTTTCTGTGCAAAACATTACTCTACATTCTGTATTAAAAAATTCGATTACCATTGTTTTTGAACACAATTAATATAATTGTGGTACATTTGCGGTGATCAGTTCTGGAACATATGCCCGGCACAATGTTATATAACGCATTTCTATTGGAAATAAACATTTCCAACGTCAAAGGACTAAACATAATCCGTGCAATAACATCTTTACAAATAAGCACTACGTGGTGCTTTTACCTATTTATTAAAAGTCATAGTCTTTAAATCTAATAATATGCCCTAACTTTGTCGATAGGAATATTACAATTAGAGCTAAGATTTTTTGTACCATTGAATTAGGTGAGAGCACCCAACAGTGACCCCAATACGTTTTTGAAATCGCTCACTACAAATATTTTCATTTAATTAGAAATATATTTGTAGTAAGATGCAAACCTGCCGATATCGTTTTCTTTCTTAACGTCAGGGTCGCAATTTGATTATTTCTCTTACGAGATGCCCGTTATGTTTTATTCAAAAAGTGCTAGTATGTCATCGCTCGATGAGGGGTTACCACTGCTAGCGCCGCTGCTGGGAGGGGTATTCAAATCTGGTGGATCTAAATATGAAAGTAATTCCATTGGATCCACAACATTATCCGGCAAGAGCTAGAATAAAACGTAATAAGAAATTAATATTGTACAATTTGTATGAATATATCGAATTATCTTAAATATAAAAAAAATTGTAAATTATTACTTACATTCAACGCTTCTTGACCTGTACCCTCACCATCTATCACTGCAGCTGGATCAAAATTTAAATCTGACGGTATATCTGCAGTATCGTTGTTTATGTTTGTATTCGTATTACCAGATGTGTTGAGGTTTCCAGTGGATTCCTGGGATGCAGGAGGAACACTTGGTGGACCACTATTTCCACCACCTGGTGTATGTGGTGTATGAGGAGTATGAGGTGTATGCGGTGTATGGGGCATCTGTAATATATAGAAAGAAGATATTTAACCAGTGATCTGTCAAGTATTATCCATAATCACATAGGTCAATAATCCTGAGTTTATAACGTACTTGATCATTAAGTGATTTCTCCATAGCATTAAGAGGATCTAAAGAATTCACTGATTCGTTTAAGTGCGAAAGAGGACCTGCTCCATTAGTGTAATCATTATTGGTATTCGCATTCGTTCCGGAGTTAATATCAAAAGATCCTCCCGACGAGTTCCGATGATTGATATTATTGTTTCCGTACGTAGTTGGTGTATTATTCATCATAGAGCCGCTAACGATGCTACTCATATCAGGCGGTATATACGGACTCATTGCTTGATTCATATCCCAATTATTCATAGTAGGCATATTCATACTTCCAGGTGACATTGCTTTTGTCATTCTCTTGCAATCGCTTTCTTCTTCAGATTTTATACCAGTCAAATTCTTCGCCGGTTTCCAATTTGCCATCGAATCTATCGTAACTTCCTCCACTTCCGCAGTGTTTAAAGTATTCAAAATGCCCCACATGTACTGATCAACCTCTAAACCTTCCAATTGTGCAGGTTTTCTACAGGTAACATAAACAAAATTAGTCTACATTTGAACGAAATATTTAGTTGGATAATTTGGTAAAAAATTGGTTACTTACGTGCATACAGGACATCGCCAGGATCCTCGTTCACAATTTAGCTGTAAATATGATTCTAAATCGAAGCACTGAATATGTTTACAGTCGTGTCCTCTAGCTGGCAGTGTAATACGTTTAAAAGTAATAGGACATTTTAAGGATACCTACAAGAAAGCCATACACGTAAAAAAATTAATTTAAAGCACATAATAAATGTAATATTTTTAAACGTGAAAGGTGTTAAAGATATGTATACCTTAAGTGCTGTTTGTTCTACGACATCTTTCTCCGACTGTATACCATTATTTGAAATAGTATTATTGAAATTCCGTTTAATTTTAGTAATACAATGTTCCGCCGTAAGTAGCCTTTTACGTAACAATCCATGAAGTACGCTTCTCACACTTGGTCGATGAACTAATTGAAGCACGAACAAATGGGACTACAAATAGAAAAGAAATTTAATTATTTCTCGCGAAACTTTAAAATAATACACGAACATTGATTGTAAGTAACGGTAAAACAAACTTACACAACAACATGCTGATACGGTAATTTGTATCGTGTTTCTCCCAGGTTGACAAACGTCCTTCAGGTATAAGGGTTTGTGAGACGTTTTATTCTCACCACGATCAATAACCAATGGCGTAGCGTTTACAGAGACTTGTACGCTCGCCGGCCAATTTGTGTTCATTTGCCTATCCTCATGGTGGAAACATTTGAGTTGCAGTTCTAGATCGGACCGCCACATCAACGTCTGATGCACCGTAGACTTCAGTTGGAAAACATGATTGCTTACAGCCAGATTATGTTCTAAGCGAAAGGGTGGAAGAATAATGCCATCCCTCACGGGGAATGTCAATCTTAACTCATCATCCTCTGTACACAATAGAAGAAGTAACTTATTAGTATACTATTCCGTAAGGAAATTTGTGTTAATGCTTGAAGCATCGATAATTATAAATAAGAAAATAAACTCTTAAGTTTATGTTTGGTATTAATGTAACAATGGAAGTATTTTAAACGCGTAATTCAACGACGGGATCCAATTCAACTTACTCTGAATGTTAACCGGTGACTTCATTTCGTTGAAATTAGGCTTGATATCCGGGTTTGGACTGATATAAGGAGGCATACTAGTGGCCGGTGTTAACGGTGGAGTCGGATTACCGGGGATAGGACTGTGTTGGTAATTCAGACTTCCCGCACCCGTCGTTCTCATCGATGCAACATCTTGTTGGTATTGACTGGTTGTAGCACCGGTTGCACCATACGAGGATGCACTACCGGCGTACCCTGAGTTTGGTTGGTGGCCAACGAACTGATTTCCAACCGTCGTAGGTCCCATACTAACCGGTATACCATTGCTACCGTAATATTGATTGCTTGCCGCCTGATTGGCGGTGTTGTATGAAGGTGCAGTTTGCCTCATGTTACTACTACGTATCATGGAGTTAGGCCCAAATCCAGCAGCCGATGGATTCATAGTCTGCATAGGCTGGTACTGAGGTTGGAAATTCGGCCTCGCTGCAGCAGGGTAACTGGTCGGATATTGCGTCGTCGACATACCGTTGAAGGCTGGCTGCATCGCAGCCGGGTTGGGCCCGGCGTATGGGCCCTGTTGCCTCTTTTGCGCCATGTGCATTGCGGGGTTTGGATAAGGCGCTAATCTCCTTGGATAGCCTTGATGAGGTTGAGCCTAAAAATATATATATATATATGTATACATAAATCATCATACACGTACAACGATTAAAATTAAACGATAAAGCCACTGAAAAATAATTTGAACAATTTTTATATCTTATTATAAATCTGAGACATTACGGGAAAAATTCTAAAACGAATTATAGATACTTTACGTACCTGCATGCTCATCTTGTTCATTTGCATGTTATTAGGTCCCATCATATTGTTCATGCCCATATTACCCATGTTACTCATGGAGCTCATGGGGGTCATTCCGTTGATACCATTCATACCGTTCATACCTCCCATCGACATAGGATTCATCGAGTTCATGCCATTCATACTGTTCATCGAATTCATGGAATTCATAGAATGCATTGGGCTCATCGTGCCCATGCTATTGAAGTTGCTCATCCCGACTGGCCCCATTCCGGCCATTGGTCCTCTTTGGGCGTACCCTGCGTTGTACGTTTGGTGGGGTATTCCATGTTGGCTCTGCATCTATGATCAACAAATAATAGGGTATATAAATAGCTCTCCTTTTAAGAGAAACTAATTTCAACGCGAAGAAAAGAGACCGAGATAAGCATCAGTTGCGTGGTCCCAGAAAAATAAACAGAAAAGGGAAAATGGTACCTGATTAAATTGGGAAGGGATGTCTTGGCGGTCCTGCATGGCCACCACGCTGGCAGTGGCGGTGGCCGTAGCGGTGGCAGCTGCCACCATCGCCGCGGCACTAAATGTCGAACCACCACCCCCGTTCTGGGGTGGCACCGTGCTATGATAGCCGGCTGATAACACGGGCTGCACCCCAACGCCGATCGCCGCCGTTGTTGATGGTGTTCTTGAAGCAAGTTTCGATGAAAACGATAAACGCGTGTCGCGTGTGTTACAGGCGATTCAACGAAAGCCGGGGTGCTGTAAAACATAAAATAATTACCTTCAGTGAGGATTACATCGTACAGGTATACATGTACGTGAAAATATGTATCGAACAATATGCAACCGAAGATTATAATATATTTTCTCTCAAGAGAAAATACTTGCAAGTTACTGGTCACGAGTGTAATACAGGAGATTCCTTTGTAGGCCTGATTCATATCCCAACTGTTTTAACTGGCGACTAATCGATCGTATCCATAACGTTCTCTATTTTCCGCGATGCAGCAATAATATATATCGGTTATTCACAATCGTTGAATTATTTCAGAAGGTCGTCAACTTAAATCGCTCATCGTGTGGCCACAACTCGTGCCATGCCGCTATCCACAATTTTTATTTTTCATTTATACGATTAGTGGTATCTAACCCGTTAATTGCAAAATTTACACGATTCAAAAGCTTTCGAAAAGCATTCTGCACGAATGTAAAATAGATATATAAAATATGCGACGCTACTAGCTACATTGCAATCTTCGAGATAGAGGCTATCTCGGCTTGCTTAAACCAGCACGTAAAACACTTATCGCTACTGTAAAAAGGAAAAACGATAATAAAACAAAAAGGAACGGAAAAAAATCAGGAACAATAACTAAACTATGCACTGATTCTACTACACTGATTCCATACATTGTTCCAAAGAATTGCGTGAAAATGATCGATTTATATATTATTTTGCGCTAAACGAAGAGAAAGGAAGCTATACATGGAAATAAAAATCAAACCGAAGTCTTTTTACACCCTTCTAACGTCTTCTAATTCTCTTTTAAAATCGATTTACCTGCCAGGGCCACTCCACCGGAGCCTTTCCTCATCTTACACAGGCACAGAATTACATTTAAGATATAGAAAAGGAAGTCGAACGCTTTGTCGTGCCCTTCTGTCGATACATTCCAGGCCTGGAATATTGTTCGTTCTTTCGAGTAGCCTTCATTCTCGTTTATGTCCCCGTTTTCAGGCGCGCATACCCCAAAAGATCGAAAGACAGACCGAACCCTAAGCGCACCGTTCATATTCCCAGCTGGCCAAGGCCCCTATTGGTTTTCTGTGGGAAATGCACGTGCTCGCTATTCACACACTGCTGCTCTCTGCGCTTATAATACCGTTCTGCTACAAACACCGCTTGTCGGTGCAATCGTGTCTCGGTAACCAACGCGCTTTGCACGATTATTTTCGACTCGAAAAATCTCATGATGCCCCGATGTGAAAAAGCTCGCTGGCACCGCGAATCTTCTACCCTCCCTGCAAACGGAAATATCAAGGCTGAAAGTGGTGGGGAGAACAAATCTCGTTCGTGTGTTTCTTTTACCATAATTATGCTTTCCGTTGTTACTGCTCGATAACACCTTTTTTTATAAGGTAGAATTGCTCATTGGTAGAATTTATAAGTAAATTAATACGAATTTGTAAAATTGATTAAATTCGATGTCACGATAGATGTCTCAAATTAATTGGAAATATCGTCGGTAATACGAGTGTTAATATATATATAATATTAGCTTCGAGAGGTAATCGATGTTTATCAAAAGGATAATAGGCGTTCTAAATAAAACGCCTATGCGCTTTCAAGCCGCGCTACAAAGGCGAGGAAGTTGTACGCTATTTAGTAGATCGTGCTATTGTAAAGAAATTTAACTTGAAATACCAACGATACTCGAGGGAAAATTACTTACAGACATGAAACAAGTCGTGAACAAGGGTATATGATGACCATTGTTCTGCATAATGTTCGAAACTCGGGGAATCACGTGAAAGAGTGCACCATGTGTATCGTAGCATATCCTTCGCGATATCGCATTACCACGTGCACGCCGAGATTGTTGCGCATGCTCGTGGAAATTTCATAAAACAACCGAGAATTTCTGCGCAAAAGCAGTGATACTCCTCTCCTGTGGTTATTGGCTTAAAACTATCGAATGTGAGTTTAAACGGGTAGACCTTTCGCGCGCTTTACAACACAAGTGGTGCCACCTGCCATGTCTTTTTACGTCATTCGGTTATTTTAAAGGTTAATATATTATTACGTACACAGTACTGTTAATAATTGCATTATCCATTGAATTTATAATATGCGTATAAACGGAATTAAAATGTAAAAATTATAAAATCGGACTTTCGTGCGAAAAATCAAATCACCTATTATATCTATTACATCTTATTTAAAATCGATGTTACGGTAACACAAGTTACGGTTATTCATTGTCGACCTTGAATTTAATTTTGATGGACTCACTTATAGAGCGAGCAATCGGTCGATTCGATAAGATTATCGACATTTACTTCTTACTGTAAGTTATAAGATAACGATTTTACCTCTTAGTATACAAAATGACGATAAATAAGTAAACGAAAATTTTATGAATGACGTTTAATCCTTAATTTCGTCTTTTAATTGTTCAACACAATAAGCTAATATCGGTATTTACGGTTTCGCGTGTGCCTCGTGAAAATTACTTTAAATCTCATCGAACTTTATTTAAATTCGAATATTTTAATGGACTGACCAAAGATACGTTGAAGTTGTTACAAATTTTTATATCGTTATGCGCGAATTTAAAAGCAACTTAAACAGAACTGTAATGCACGATTGTTTAGCACGACGGAGAGTTCATATCATCGTCAATGTCATTCATTGTCGCGTGGAATAAAACCGTTACAATCGATAGACGAAAGGAACGTCCTCGATTGTTAGAAGTGAAATAAAAAAAAAAAACGTTATAAAGATCTCGTTAATCGTTTCCTAAATAATTTTTTTCACGCTTACTTGACCCTAGTGGTTTTCAAAGTCAACGGAAGAGGGGCGCCTCCTCTCGTCGCTAAAACGAAAGAGAGCCTTCTCCCCGCGCACGGTGTCCTCGAGACGCGATTATGGCGCATCGAACAAAAACAAATTTCGAATAATAGCCTCTCGGTCGAATTCAATGCGCAATCGGTAGAGAAGCACGTCCACCCGTTCAACGGTCTATATATATATATACATACACCTACATTGTACATATATATTGTAATATAGGGTGTTCATAATCGGATACATTGGAGAACATTATTGAAACTGTCATGAGGAAATCTTTGAATATAATATAGGAAGCATAGGTCATGAAAATATTGTCATCTTGATATACGTTTACGTTAAAAGTGCTCCACTAATCGTTACGAATGAAAAATTTGAAAAGTATTCGATTTATACCTCTACGAGGTATTAGTAATAGGCAATGCGTGAACTAAGAATGTCACGCCAATGACATTTGTATAGTTTCCAAGTTAATAATTTCACTGGCTTTACACGCTACGAACCAAATCTTTCCATGCGTTGCAGCATTTCGTTTCGAACGTTGTTCGGTATACCAGTGTAAATAAATGTCGTACATATACGTGGTCAATTATAATTAACACTGTTGCTGAATCAATATTATACAATTGCTGAGTCAAGTGAATCCCTTAAAACACACGTCTTCGCGTGCAATGCAATATTAACGCGTCATAACTTTTTGATTGATATAATTGTCCATGGTTTTCCTTTGTTCATCCTGGCTATTGTCACGTATTAAATTTCCAAGACACCCTGTATATATGTATATATATACGTAACGTACTTATGTTTAGATATAGTACATACAGGGAGCATTTCGAAGGTTTACGTCATCCAAGTCCCACCCCCTTTAAATTTGTGTTGAATGCAACTCTGGGAGAAAAGAGGGAGAGGCGGTGAAAGGATAGGAAAGAAAAAGACAGAGGGCAGAAGAGAGGGCAGAAGAGAGGGAGACCCGTCGAACCGATGCCGTTTCCCTTCGACGTTCTCTGTTCTCCCTTATCCTCACCGTATATTCCTTCTCCCCTTCTGTCTTCCCCGCTGAACGGCAGTAGGGGTGGGGTGGGTCCCTCTCTAGAGCCCGCAACGGGTTTCTATTCTCGGATATCAATATTTCGTCAACTAGAACCCACTCGGCATGCAACAAAAGCCCCTAACATACAGCTTGCGCGACTGGCGTGAGAGAAAGAAAGGAAGAAAGACTCGACAGGAGCATTCGTGATTCGTTAGATGGCGTGTTTAGAAGAGGATACAGCATGACGAGAGTGAGAAGTCCGGGCGGGTGCGAATGCGACGCCTAGCGGGACACCAAATACGAAGTATATTAAATCGCCGTTAATTACCACGCCATGGCGGGAAATTTAAAATTACCGTTAGAAAAACGTATTACGAAATTTTACTCTTTTGGATAAACGTGTGACCGAGTGAGTTAACGACGGAAATGAAGAGGGAGGAGCAAACAGTTTTTAGTTGGTTTATATACCTTTGCAATATTTTCAATAGATTTTTTGTTACATATAAACGAGATATATATGTAACGACGATTTCCCAAGATCCTTGAACGTGTAAGAATCTAGCAGTGGATGATACATCAGTGTCCTTAATATAATGTAGTTCAAAAAAAATGTAGTAGTAAGTGGGTCAATGCCGTTTTCAGATATACAGAGTAAACTCCAAAGGATTAAGAATACACGACACGAGGAGATATAAAAGAATTTCAAAAATAATTTAACTCTTAAAATGGAAAATAAAACGGTATTTCTGTCCACGAGCATTTAATTACATTTAAATTTAAATCCGGCAAAATCAGTTTTAGATAGCAAATGAAATATATTAGACCTTGACATTTTACATAATATTATCGTTCTGAATACAATCATATATTTAAATATAATCAATCACACGTAACATTTAGAAATTTGTTACGAATTTAGAATTTTGTCGAAATCGTAGCATCTTTTTAAATTATTCGATTCTTGCGTAAAAAAAATCATTATTTTGAAACCTTTCGTATATTTATGGGGACTAACCTAAAGGCTGTTTCCCCATTTACAGAAACCGAGGAGGCGACTAATACTGGCGATGCATATCGAGGTGGAGGCGAATAATATCGAGCGTGGAATCCTTGTACAAGATAAAATGGGCCTCTCACGGTCGTCGCGCGTCGACATATAATAGCCGCGTTCTCCTCACTTGGTACACCGTGAACTCGTATATAAATCTCGCTTTAATAAATCCAGTCCCGATAATCGTTATCGTTTACGATAATCTTTATTTATAATTATATGACGAAGTGACTAAAATAACTAGTACACGAGTAACTTTAAATCTTTAAGTCTGTCCGAAAAAATGACAAAAAATTTGACTGATGCACGACTCAAAACGACATTTTGAAAAAACCTATATCCTCTTCAAACTTGTTTATTTATGTCATTATATATATCTGCGGGCAACAATTAATATTCGCAATTAACTTTCTGAGAAACTAACCTATCCCAATTTCAAAGTATACTAATCGATAATGATAATGATAATGAAAAAATCACAAAAATCGACGTTAAGTATTTTCAATAAACGCGATGAATTCGGCCATTTTGAACGGAGTTAAAAGAAGCGCGTGTAGCTCGTACCTGAAAATCTCTCGCGAACTAATATACTATTTAAACTATCTTTAACAGTCTCGACGACATTCTCGCGAATTGTTAAACATGGAAATCCTTATCGAAATGTACCAGAGCAGTCGCGATTAATTGACATCGATACCACCGACATGCTTGGAACATTTGAAAAAGAAAGTTCGCCCGCCAAGAGCACATAGAGGCAAGCCTATCGGAGTCACGTATCGCACTGTCGAACCGGTCTAAACGCACCTTTAAGGTGAGTGACAAAGAGACAGCGACGCGCGTGCGCGGGAGTAAGGAGGACAAAAAACGAATACGCCGGATGCTGATCGCAACACTTCACTAAAATCAGGACACAAGTAGAGAGAAGGAGGATGGGAACAAGGATTTGAGAGAGTCTCGAGAGCATTCAGACGCCAAGCCTGCGACACGTAAACAAGAGCGTGTGTCCGAGGTCGACTCGCCGAGAGAATCGTGGGAGGAATTCTTCCTTTTTTTCCTCTCTCTCCTCACCGAAGAGAAGAGTTTTGTGTGGCGTAGTGGTGGGGAGAGGTCGCAGGGCGGGGAGAGAGAAAGGAGGGACACGCAGGGGGGCTTTGGTCTCCACTGTTGCATCGTGTATCGTTATTTTCGGTGTGAATCGCAGAGACAAAAGCATTTTCGTGGAAATCCTTGTCTTTTGTTTGGCAGAAAGGCAGAAATTTTTGAATGCGCTTGTACAACGCGTTCGCTGCTAACTTCATTCGTATTCACGAGTCTTTATCGTTTGGATCATAGAATTAGGCACACGAGAATTTTTACCGATCTTTTATCGTTCAAAAATGAAATTGCAATGATTGTATTGATTTACCAAAACTTTGTTTTCAGTGAGAATCATCGGTCACAGAATAGAAAGCATCACGAACAGCAAGTTACATAAAAATCAAGGCTACGAGGAGCAAACCGACATTTCGAATCGAACTTGACACGTGCCTGTTACCTAATGAGATCTCGCGTCGTTATCATAAATATTTTCATTTTCAGTCATTTATCTTCGACGACGCTGATTTTATAATTAGTCATGGCGGCAAAACGATCGCGGGGAAGAAAAGAAAAGCACCGGTGTGTACATGGAAGGAAGTTGTGACAACTGTACGTCTGAACGCGAGTGAGAAAAAACCGTGAATGAACGATGATTGCCTCTTCTCATTTTTTCAGTCGTTTAATGCGTTTCGAACAATGACTTACGAATTATATCGAACCCAGCATCCGGCGATCCGAACTTCGTTCACCTGGCTGGACAAAAAACTGCACTCTAAACCACTTCATCGTTCTAGCGGTGATTATTATGCAAATATCAATTATGCAATTTCAACTGTATCTGCAGGCGGAATAATAACCGCGTCGTAGTGTTTCTACCTACCAAACTCTCGCGCTGCTTTATGCTCGCATCGGTTCGTCCATCGTGACGTTTATTTTTTTTTTTTTTTTTTACATCCACAAAGAAAAAAAATCGTACATGTCAAACGTAGGTTACATCATTAATTATGCAACGAGTAAAGAAAACTTCGAGAAATTCTTGCGATTGCGTGACGGCTTATTGATGCAATGCTGAAATCTGAAAGAGAAGAGAAAGAAGAAAAAGAAGAGAAAGAAAGAGTTTCTGCGAATCTCGGACGAATCTTATGCTTTGATAAGAATCGCATACATCGCAACAATGAGCTGGCACACGATTCGTGAAATAGTAATATCAGCTTGCAGCGAACGTGCCCACAGCAAGTTGTTCTCCGTTGGGCTCGACCAGTCGAGAGGATTTCTCATTTGCTAGGCCGTCTATGAGAAGATTCTGTCATTCGCAACAAACGCTCGTGGCATTTCGAGCCTGGATGGAACAGATTTTTCCCAATGCCTCGGGAAAAGGTCGAACGACAGGAGACGTCTGAAACGTCCGAGAGAGCTTGACGGCTTCTCCTTCGACAAGCTTTCGCAGCAATGTCGATTCGCAACTTTGACGAACACGTGCGCGCTTTCCTGCTCGCGCTATTCATTTAACAACAGCCACTGCGCACCTCGCCTTCTAATGATTAATTTATCGCTTCTATCACGTATCCTGCTGGTGCATCGTCTTTGCGACCTTTAATCGCTGCGTTCCATTCGATAAATGCGAACGGAAATGCTCATAGACAAGAAAAGAAATGGCATTCGCGAAATCGAAGAATCGATTGTCCCCTGTGCTTTGTGGTAGCATTGATTATGCTTCTGATTAGAATCGATTGATGGACGCCCACGGTAAAGAGGAAGTTTAAACAGCGTTTTCTGTTCTTCAGGATTCCAAATATAAAATGGAAATATAATTTTTATATCGTCTTATTCTCTCTTATTATTCTCTCATACGTCTTATATTCATTTGTCTGTGCTGATAATGGTTGCCTGAAATTTCACATTAATATTTATTTATGCACAGTATGCGACTATTATTTTATTACAGTACCTTTGTTCAAACTATATCTGCCGAATTTGAAGAGAAGTTTTGCATTCCATATCACATCGAGCCATTGAACTCGCGTATTTCGAGGTTTCTCCGCCTTTTAGTCCAGTATTATAATTTTGCTGACGCGTTTTACGATGCACTGCTGAAGTATCAGTATTTCCATCTTCGATCGCTTAGGGATCGTTATTTTTCATTCACAATTTATTTACGAATTATAATACACATCCAGCGATCAATTTTCATCATTCCATCTTCATCGTTATAGTTTTAATTACTATTACCTGTGCAAATTATATCTAGATGCACGCTACAGGTCGTTAGTTGTATTAAAATACGGTGTTAAACGTTGAATATCATTTTAATTGCGAAGGATTAACCAAAAGGGTTACAACTCGATGCTGATCGAAAAAATTGATAACGACGCTTCGTATAGCTGAAACTGGTACGTAATTTACTTAAAGAGGGTCAAGGATTCTCCTTTTCCCTTCCGCCATTTTCCCTCGATCGCTTCCGACACGTTCGAGATCATCGGAAACACGTGCGCGGCACAAGGACCGTGTGTGCGTGCATAAACGGAAATAACATCTGCCTAAGGTTACAAAGAAGCCGAAAACTGTATGATTCGACCGCAGAGGATTTCCGTTCGGATGCGAAGACGGGAAAGCCGTGTGCGCGCACAAAGAACGGTACGCCATTGCTCACAATGGCGGCCGATAATAAGAGCAATCGTAAGCAGAAGAGAAATCTTGCTTTTACTCTGCGAAATTATCGAGCGTGCATTCCACCGAGTTAGCTCTCGCGCGAGTAAAAATCGAACCGATTAAACTCTACGTTAACTGAATAATATTACTACTCGCGCCACAAACATCGCTCGTATCGCGCGTTTACTTGGCGCGAATTTCGCTCTGGAATTACCTTCAAGCGATATCCAGCGATATACACGCGATAACTGATTTCGATTATTTTCTTTTCGATGAGACACAGTACGTTTCACGAAGACTCTCCTTCTCCTCTTCTTTCTCGAGTCTGAGATCGGCACAAAATTTCTAACCTCTCTCCTTTTCGTCGTATCTCTGCAGTGTTAGTAACAAAACGATTCCCAGTTAGAATATTCGCAACAAGCGCAACGCAAGAACAAACAGATTATGCAACTGGACGATATGCCTCGTATTGTCATTATGTAAGGATCACAGTCCAATTCTGGAACAATCCTACGGCGATTTAATAATTACGACCTATAATATATGTGACGGTGCATAAATGGGAAGCGTCGCAAAAGAGTTTTGTAACAAACCTCAGCGATTGGTATCACGTTACAGTTCCACCAGGGGATACCGCGTTACGTTTAAAATTCACCGCAGGATGTTATAACGACATGTTTAAGTTAATTTTCTTTTTTCATCATTTTCTACCTGCGTTATCCATGTTTCTTCTTCCCTTTGTTCTTCTTTACGATTTTCCAAGGCGTTTCTTCCTCTTTCCTTTTTCATTATAGTTTTACGCAGAAGTAAATTGCTTCTTAGAGTGAAAGCCTAGTAAGGTTTAAAAAATCGTATCGATTAGATTCTCAGACAAGCGATCGTATCGATGAAAGTGTGTGAATACGTGTAAAAAACCCAGTGAATTCTTTATCAGATATATTACCGAGAGAGGGAGGGGTCCTTGGTATTGCAACTCGTCGAACGATTACGAAACGTTTGTTGACACGTTAACAATTTTTGAACGTGTCTGTAACGTTGGGAAACGCGCTTACATGCTTTTATCTTTGTGTCAACTAAGGCGCGAAAGGAATGCGTTACATTGTTAATAAACGTTAAATGGAGCAAGTCAAAATACCAGTATACAAATACATTTGTCAAAAAATTTATTACATCATTTTTTAATCGTTTTAAATATCGATTCAAGTCGGAACAAATAAACTTGCTTTTATAAATTTCTTTCGTCTCCCTCCCCCCCTCTCGCTGGTCTAATAAAAGTTATTAATTAAACTTTAACTACATGAGGACACTTACATTTCTGTAAGTTACATCACGCGTGCTTCCGAATATCTCGAAATATAACGGAAGTAATTTATCAGTGATTCAGCGATGGCGTAATATCCGTAGAGCTCAAATATCCATCTTTTGTTCTGCTATGTACGAGATATATCGGTTAGGACTAAAACGAAACCTTTGCTTCTAACCTAAAAAAAATAATATGCCTATCTGTACGAAACCGGACTTAAGTGTCCTTGATACAAAAAAGAAGCGACACTTGGACTCGCCTCGATAAATTTAATCCGTCAAAATCTGTTTCCCCTTCGACTGTACATCGAATTATTCAATTAAACGGTTTCCAAATTGATTATATTAACCTTTCGTGGTCGAAGGTCACAACGTTCCTTTCAGAGAGTATTTGTTGTTAACCGGAACTCGAATCTTCGTTCATCGAACAGCTGTTCTACCAACTGAGACATTAAAATTTGCTAGTATATTAATTCGGCGCGAATCGAAACTTATTTTATTAAATTTGTACAATTGTATTCTTTTATGCTTTCTGTTTATCATCTGTCTCCTCTCGAACGCGTCGCGAAAGTTGAAACATAACGAAAAGCAAGATGAACATCTCCCGCGTACTAAGTTTTAAACGAAATTCCCTAGAAGTGTTACCAACTTCTGCATACCGGGCACAACTCTCCATTTACGGCGTTACACGCGTATCCCCCGCGCTTTCAATGTCGAAATCGGCCTTTGTATCGGCGAATTGTTACACGCCTTACGTCACGTCGTGCTTTTGACGTGCAATAAATCCTCCGGAGGATGCATTTCTGTAAATAGAGGCGCGAGTGCGCACGCGCAACCACGCGAAGGAAGGCCCGTCCTGTCAGGATTCGGAGAAAGTTGTTTCGGGGCGTTGATTGGCGGATGACGAAATCACGGAAGCCGCCGGCCAATCGTTGCTCTGGAAACTTTCCCAGAACACTTAACCCCTTTGACCGTTACATAAATATCACCCGATCCGGTGCAGCGTGTTACAGCAATGTATCCTGCACGATGAGATAAAGGGAACGTCGGGCGACAACAATTCGTTGTCAACTCTCTCTCCCACGTAGAACTACAACGGTGATCGTACGTGTTCCTAGAGGTAACAAAAGACGAACAGTTTCGTGTGAAAGCTGCCTTAAAGTTGCATTAATTAATTCGATCATCGTGTAACGTTGATTTATTTCCAACTGCGATGTAATAATTACTTTTACCATCTTTTCCAAATGCACGAGAGAACTGCGAGTTTCGGAAGTCCTCGTTGAGATGGCGCAGCTGTAGAATTTCCTTTGAAGGTGGATATCAAAGAAAACTTTGGTTATCGATCAAGACAACATGTGAAGGAATCGAAAGTGGAGAAAAATTTCTAACCTCAAATTAGATAATAATTTGTTACGCAAACGTTACGTAAATTTGTTACATAAATTATAGAAATATTTTCCGTAATAGGCAGTGGCGATGAATATCGAAGGGCTATAAAGCTATTCGCTTGTGTACCCTACTTAGGAGAACGAATGCAAGGGCTCGAATAAGGAAGCAATTTATTAGGAATTAGAAAGGCACGCTGGAAATCACCTTATTACCGGAGAAATCGAGACAATTGTTTCGAACTGTAATGTATGTACGAAGTGGAAAGACATACTTTCTTCGGAGTCCGTTTATAGTTTGACACGCATATAGATACATACACATGTATATATAGGGGCTTGGAAACAAGGAAGTGGAGAGAATATAACACGCGCCTATAAGTTAACTCGAAGCACCAAAATAACATCGGTCGTTTCACCGTCGACTGAAGCAAAACGAATGAACGCAATTCTCGTGGAAAACTTTGATATAGTTTATACCAGTGTCTAGTAACTTGATGTATGTCAGGGTTAAACTGGAAGGCATTGATGACGAAGACCGTCTAGGAAATATTTTTCACGGGAATGTTCAAGGAAGATCTTAGAATTATGGATCCCTTTGTCAGTGTTTTAAACAATAATACATTCTGATCGATAAACAGGGATAAATGAAATTTCGATTCCGATCGAACGAAATTAATAGGGAAATTTTTCTACAGGTGAATTTTATTTAAATATTTCAACGATTATTTATTCTCCGAAAGCTATTTATATGCCGAACAAAGCCATCAAAGTTAAGAGTAATGTATTTAAAGCAACGATGGCATCATTTGATACGATCTTACGTGCGCGACACGTACTCCATTTACAGCGAGACGCTCGTTAATTTCAAATAATCGCGCGTGTGTTCGCACGTGCGCGGAAACGGCCGCTTAAATATATATCACGAAAGACACTATATTTCCACCTGCTCTTTGCATTACTTATTCCGAATTACAAAGTCTTTCATTTTCTTAAGCTTTTCTTACAGATAAAGATTACGAGATAATTATATCCTTGCGACGTGCAAGGAAAGTGATTAATACGACGCGTTAAATAAAGATAGCAGCCACATCACCAAGCTAAGCAATGAGGAATTCTAAATCACTAGAGCCTATGAATATTTCGACTCTAATTATAGTACTATCTCCCGATCTGGTATATAAATTTGCCAAGTAATATCGTGGCTATATCCGCGAGGATAGATAAGGTACATTTATTTCGTAATTCTTCAAATTTCAAAATTAAACAGCCGAAACATACTAACCATCTTTTTCCATTTACGTAGTATTTTAACAACGTTCAGGCGTTTTTGGAACCTACCATTTTATTACCACGCGATATACCAGTTATTCGCTTTCCCGCGCATATTTGAAATTACCAGCCCGCACGCATGCGCGTGGCTAAAGGCGATTAACATGTGACTTGTCAATGATAAGTGATAGCTAAAACGAATAAACGAACAACTGAAGTTGTGACAGCTGATATCAGCGTGTCTTCCTGGATAAGGTGAGTCGCGGCCTTGCCACGCGCAATCGCTTCCGGCCAATCAACGCACCCCGTTCGCAGTTGCGGTTATTTTATTAACCGATCATTCCGTCCGATACGACTTTTCGTCACTGCACTGACACAATTAACTTTTCCTTTTTTCTATCATCGCGTTAACGCGCTTCTAAACATCGTAATAAATCATAAAACGCGTTATCGTCATAGTGACGATTAATCTTTTCAGCGGAAATTCGATATACAATGTTTTTACGGTTATCACCAGACCATGAAGGGGAACTGTTGTGAATTATATTTCACGCGGTAGCCATGTTATAAACTGCCATTTTTTATATACCGACTCACGGCAACAAACGATCAACGACTATGGCGCAAATGACAACTAATAGTTTACCGCCTTCGTGGATAAGGTGGAACGCGACCTTGTTGACCTGCTGCGCGCAATTACCTCTGATTAATTAACGTATCGCGCACGTACGATTAAACCGATTGTATTTCGTCCTTCCTTTACTGCGCAATTACCCTCTCGTTAATAATATTTATCGAAATTTTCGTGTTTATCGCGCAAGACGATTTGCCCGTTAACATCGTCTTAATTAAAACAAGGTTAGGTGCGCGTAATTGAAATATCCATAAGAAACGTTTTTACGGGGAAGGAAATGAATTAATAAGAGAACGAAAACTTTTTTATCCACTAATTACGCCGTTTATCGATTCACCGACGTGCAAATCTACGGTCGATTCCTCGACGGTATAATTGCACCGTTTCTACAAAAGTTTGTTTTGAAATCGTTCTTATTGTTTAATATCGACTAAAGAACGGTACAATGGTTAAGCGATAATTTTCTCTCGACGTAATCAAAGCGTGCGCGATGTCTATAGATAGTTGGGAATATCGACGTTCTTTGCTTACAGTTTGACATAAGTACACGGAACAAAATTAAGCGGCTGGCGCTTTCAGCGTAGTGTGCACGCATGCGCACTCGATTGCATCTCCGCACGCAACGCACGACCGATAGCTAAAGGAAACGAAACATACGTATATATATATCGAGTCGCTTGGATATAATTAGTCGTCGATCTTTATCGCGTTAATCGATATCTTTTAAACAATTATATAAAAATGCTTATGCGCTGCATATCACTCGAACGTATATACATCCGTGCGGCTATAAAATGAGACACTGTCACAAGATAACCTCAATCTCGACCGAAAGCCAAACTTCAAACAGGGAACCGTTTGAAAGGAAGAAATATCGGAACGTTATCCTTCGTTTGTTTGGAACGCTCGATATATCGTTTCTCATAGCAACGCGTAATCGGTCGGATAAAAGCGGGTCCGCAAGAGCGATAAACGATTCCGGGAAGATCTCGCGTCCACCATGATCGACAGGCACATGGCGGCGTCGTAGTACGGTCAATTCGAATTCGTTCGGCGCTCTCGGACCTTTTGATTCACGCGCCGTGCGCGTCAAAAGCCGCACACACACACACACACACACACACATACACGTCCTAAGAGCTCATTATGCAACGGACAATTATGAAAATTTAATTACGCCTCACCTTGAGCGCGCGTGCGGGGACATAATGTTCGAAGGCTGCTCCATTGTCGTCGGACCGCGAGCGTCACGAGCGGCCGCTTCACGCCGGCAAAACAAACGTTTCATAATCCAACCGAGCGGATTCCGTCGCGTGTAAACCAATCGTTTGCGCAAGCGAGTACGCGGCCGTCTTCGAAGGATAGGATCGCACGCGGCACGGCTCGCTCCTCCACGAAAGTTTTTCTTGCCTGTCCGCTGCTGATTTCAACGAAGGTTCCCGAGCGTTCGCGAGCCGTCTGGCGGAGGGAACCTGACCGCTTCAATTTCGAAATTCATATCGAAATAAATTACGCGGCGTAGCAACGAAATTCATCGTGGTTTCCAACCTTCGAGATATACTCCGGGGCTCCCTCTTTCGGTTCCACGGATGCCCATTGAGAAAATGGAAGGACACGAAGGAACATGGCTCCCGTGGAACGCGTGTGGCTAGCGAAGGAATGAAAATTACGATATGTCCACAATTTTCTACGTGCCAACGCGCCAAGGTGAATTTATAATGTGCTGCTCCTCTGACATAATTCTTCGTCAGTTCTGAGCCGTCTGTCAGTCGTCCTTGACAAATAAGTACCCTCGCTCCACAAGAAGAGTGCGCAATCAAAGATGACGATATATTCCCGACTCGCTGATATTTGCCAATTTGGTAAATAGCAGCGACCCCCTTTTGCCGAAACGGCTAACCGTGTTTCCGAGATCTGCTCTAAGATCTCGTACTATACCGCGTATTATGCTGCGTGCAACCAACGCACCGCGCTGTGTGATCATTTTTGGTGAAATTCTAATGGCCGTGCACATATGGAGAAACTACGGCACTATGCATAAACTATTCGTATTATTTTGCAATTGTTACATGGGGGAAAAAATACGGCGAGTACACAACAGCGTTCGGAGAGCGAACGAGAGCGAACGAGAGAGAGAGAGAGAGAGAGAGAGAGAGAGAGAAATGGCTGGTGGCACACGCCATGCGAAGAATCGTACGCGCGAGGTATGAATCGGCAAGTCGACCTCATTTATTTGTGGATAAGGGCAAAGTGTGTGCAGCACAGAGCGTGGTTCTCTCCCTACTGCACATCCCCACCAGTGGTCCGCCGGGTGATTCCCCCCGCAGTAATACGTCCCTGGGAAGCACGGTATGCGCCATCGAGTGTACGCTTATTTTAACAAACCTATTTCTGATATTGTGCCACCGCAACGGGGCCTGTATCGAGATTAGAAGGCTTTCAACGAAACCGACTTCTTGTGCTGCGGAGACGCAATAACGCGAAAGAGAAAGATAGAGAAAGAAACAGAGAGAGAGAGAGAGAGAGAGAGAACGAACAACCGCGCCTCTGCATATGGACAGAGATCGCGTGTGTTCGATGCACGTACGCGTACTCGTGCACGGAGCACATTCGATAAGTACCCCCCCCTCTCTCTCTTCGTCGTGTGCGCTCGTAATAGTGGTTCTGTCTCTATGGCGTTAGGTGAAAGCTCAACGTTCGTAGAAGTAGCGCTGGACACTGGGTTGAAGGTGTATGCAATGCAATGCGAGGTATCGATGTAACGCGTTTAACTATACAGCAGTTTGCAAGTTGGAAAAAAAATTCGCCGAGGAAGCTAGCGGATGCTATAGTAAATGTACGAACTCGGTTACGACAGGAATATTCGTATAAGAACCAGACTACCGACACACGCCGATACGAATCGACGTTGCGAATCGTCAACGTTAGTCTGAAATCGATAAAAATTGGAAAAAAGGAGAAAAGGATTAAGACTTATTTCGAAATAACAGCGTAAACGAATTAATAAAGCTCTGGCAGTAACGCGGGGCGCCACAAGGCTGCAGCCACGAAGCAACGGCACATAAATGTCAAGGGATCCTGACATAGTTTTTAGGTTCGTTGAAGTGACTGGTTATCGGGCGGAGAACTGTGTGCCTTTGTCGATTATACTGCTGGCGAATGGCATTCTCCGTGCGACATACGAGAGAGCAGAGTTTCGGCAAACTATCATTGATAGTACAGTGACTTGGCGTATGCCTTTTGGCGATAAATGATTAGATAGCCCGGGCATAGCGGAGCCTATTGCGCGTTTAATATTGCCAAGATTATCTCAGCGTACGCCAGAGACCGCATCTACTATACGCGATACCGTACGTGACACGAAACGATGCATTTTCACTCGTTCGAGCGTAAGAATTCGACGAATCTCTTTTCTCGTTACCTCTCCTTTTTTTTATTTTCCTACGTCCTTCCTTAAACGTCTGTTGATAACGACGACAGCAACAATGTCATACCGATTATCGTCACCGTGCGCGAGATACCGAGCAATCGAAAGAGAGTTGTCGCCGGTCGAACAATTTTAAATCGTCCTCTTTTTCGCGAATCACGCGATCAGTTGATAACATTTCTTTTCTTCTTTGTCATCGTGCACGAATGTACATTTCGTAATTCGAAAGGAGAGACTCGTGGCTGCGCATCGATTTTCGAAATGCAACGACGAAACAGTTTTTAACTTTCCTCGGTAATGAATTATTAAAACTGTATCCCTGATTGTACGAACTTGTACTGTCGCGGTCGTAGGTTCCTTCAATAACTCGTTATTTATCGATAAAAATGCACGAGTCGCTCGAAAATGCATAACACGATAGCAGGTACTACGCGAAAGAGAATTGCTATAATGTGGTTTTCAAATATCTTTTTTTCTTTTTTTTTCTTTTCGTAAATAAGGTATAAAAATTCTAATTTTGTAAAAATATAATTACATTTGTTATAAAATTTTTAAGTATATTTAAGAGCGAATTATAACCTTATTCGATAGCGTATCGTTCAGCGCTATGTATATTTGCTACACATAAAGGTGTTAATACATTGAGGATAATGCGTTGCAACCCTGTAGGCAATCGAAGATTATACTGGACGTGACTTTCGGCCTCTTTTCGTGTCTCTGTCTATGCCAGAATTCTTTCCATCGCTCTCTCTCTCTCTTTCTCTCTCTTCCTCGCCATTCGCTTACTCTTAAAAAAAAAAACCGGGATCGGCTCGAGAAACGAGTAAGACAGAGTGACACATCTTTAGAACAATCACCCGTTGTGAAAGCGTCTTACCGGTTAGAATATCTACTACTGCAATGTAATAACGAGCAAGTGACGAGTCAGGGAGATTGCGATTCCATTCTTGGTCTTTTACCTCGAATATAATTTTACAAATTTCGAATACATCTCGCATTAATCTTCGTAATAGTTTTTAGAATAATATTATCAATTTCTACTCGTCGTCGTACGATAACAAACTTTTCACACTTTTCGTTGAACGAGCGTTAAATTGAAATTACGCGAAATGAAATTTCATTCATAATTTTGAATCGCCCGCGCCACTCGGTGGGAGGAATTTTGAGGTTATGCCGAGAATCAACGACCACTTGCAAGAATGCGGGGCGGTATACCCGTAATAATGAAACAATGCACTTACACTTACCTAAAGGATGACACAGAGGCGCATTATCCTCGGTCGATACACCTTGTTCACGGTATAATCCAATCCTTCTCGTGGCAAATGGAATATTACAAGGAAAACACTAGATCACACGAACGAGCACACTTCCCTGCGTCCACGAAAACTGTCTACATTTATCGTCATCGTCCGTCACGACGACGAGCACGGTCACCACGCTGCTCGACACTGCAACGCTTTCGTCTATTCATCACCTCGTCATAACAACGACAAAACAAGCGAGAACGCGCTCCACGGCTCAGGCTGAACGTGCGGAACCCACCAGAGAGTGTTGCACGCGCGTGCGACTCAGATGCGCCGTGAGAGAGGGTAAAACTCCTCTGCTCGTGGCCGACACCGGTGTTGTGTCCTTGCGGCAGCAGCGGCAACAACTTTATCGAACAGTAACGTCTCTTCGAGTCGTTTTCGATCACAAGTTAATCTTAATCGTCTAAATTAACATTAAAAAAATGTGCGTCACACCAAAAACTAAGAATATATTTTTCCCTTTTCCTTATCTTCTTTCTTTTTCTTTTCGCCGTACAAAGTTTTTCGCTCGCGCTCTCGTTTCCTTTTTCTCTCACACACTTTCGAAAACTTTATTTATATCCACCGGTTGTGCTACTCGTGCGCCTCAGTCTGTCACAGATGTATCGACGGTAGAACACGATGATGAACTGTTAGCAGAATTGATGACATTGATAACGATAATAACGACAGCGGCGACAGCAGCAGCAGCAGCAGTAGAAGAAACTTGGAGGATAATGACGAAAACATTTGAGAGATCGTCGCGTGGATGATCGTCAACGACGATACTCGTGAACGAAGAGAGAGCGTCCTCTCGGTATTCGCGGACGGCTGACTCTGACTGTTCGGCTGACTGACTACTCCGCGCCGGGTAGCATTGGCCCCGCTAAACGGTTGAAAGTAATACTGTCTAGTGAGAGGCTGTTGGGGCCAACATCGGTCTTGCTTGCTCCCTCTTTCTCCGTCTCTCTCGCTCGCACGAAACGATCTGTCTCTCTCACTCTTTGTGCGCGCTCTCTATCGGTCCGCAGTATGTATACGCTCTGTATATCCACGGTGTGTGCCTGTCCGTCGATCGCGTACGGTCTTATATCACACACGCGAACGTTTCTTCGTGTGCGTTGGTAGCTCGCGTCGATGATAGAGAGTAGTAGGAGCAGCAGGCACGATGATGTCACAGTAGTAGTACTGTTCGTTGTTGGTGTCAGTATGGAAGCAACGACTACCATGAAGGTACTAACGGTAGTGGTGAGGTTGGATGACGCGGTGGGAGTAGTTACACGCGCGCACGTACACAGGCGCAGGCGCACACGAACGCCATCTAGCAGGAGCGCGACACTCGCACCCAACGCACAGACGCACGAACACTGCGGCACACGCGTGTGCCACTCCATAGAGACGCAGACAGTCGAATGGATAAGTGGTGGGGATACGACCGACTACGAACGACAAGCGCGGATGCAGAGGGACAAGGGAAAGGGGAGAAGATGCGGTTCGATCGGGTGGGGGAAGAAAAGGAAGGAAGGAGGCAGATGGATTGGGATCGAGAAGGACGCGCAGGGGTTGGGTGGGGTGAGAAACGACGGAGAGTGAACAGTGGCGAGGGGTCGCTCCTCCGACCGAGGGGTTGTCGTGCCGGTGGGGAGGTTTGACCTGAGCTAGTTCCCCTCCATTCAATCCACGGCCACAATATCGGTTATAGCGAGCCACTGTTGCCAGATTGTGCGCCTCGACGGCGGCGGTGGCGGCGTGTGGGTGGAGCCACGCGATAGAAGGAAAAGGTCCCCCTGTAACATCACCACCGTCCTCTTCTCTCGTCCTCGTGCATACTGCTCGATCCGAGAAACGAGTACGTCTGTCCGTTTCTCCTTCTCCCTTCCTCCTGTCGCTCTCTTTTCCCTTCTCTCTTTCTCTTTCTTCCTTTCTGTCGTGTGTTCTCTCTTTCTACACTAGCGTCCTCCGTCTTCCGTTCTCGGCTGCTCCCGCGCTGTTGTTGTCGCTACCGGGACGCACGCAGACCCCTTCGAAACCGAGGTGCATGTGGCATTTCTACGTGCGCCGCCCGGAACTTATGTACCAACGGGTATGCGTGCCTCTGTCGATAGTGGTATATCGTGTGTACATACTACTCTGCGCTCTATAGTCGATCGCTTCGAATGGGATGTTTAACGCGATCTTGTTACAAACAGGATCGATTAGTCGAGCAAATTGAAATTACTTAGATAATTTCTAGAGAATCTTGTAAATTGTCTTGAACCTGTTCTAATAAAAATCGACGCTACAAGTCTTCCTATTCCTAACTATGATTATTTTTATAATCTTTCGATTATCGTTTCAATTTTCATCGTGAAATTCCTTTGTGCATCGATTCTTGAAAATTTTGACGTTTCGAACTCGAACAGTACGAAATCCATCGTCCTTGGTTGAAATAAATTTTCACCGATATATCGTTTTCTCGTTTTTGGAAGCACGTGCGTTCCGTTAATACGTTTTGATGTATTCTTCGACGGATTCAAACGTAGATCGGGAATGTTGAAACGGGATTTCACGTTAAGTTGTCGAGCGCGTGTGTACGACCAATACGCTGTCATGTAAATATATACGTGCACATATACAGAAAGATGGGTCGGTTCACGCGTTATTTCTGTATTTGTGCGCCGATGAATACGAGGTTGCTCTTCGAGTCCTCGTTACGTGTCACGGATGTTTAGATTGATACGTGTGTGTATGTTTCAGACAATCACGGTCATCTCGAACGTCTTTCCAGCGGCAACCTCGAAAGATTGGTCGCAGTGTTGCCTTGTCACAGGCTACAACCGTATCGATGTGTGTGTACGTGAAATAGAATAAAACGCAGTAAATCGAATAACTGTACTAACCTATAATTCCATTAACAGTGTCTTTCCTTTCGAGCTTACTAATCCATTGAAAATAATTACTTACGGAGAGATATATTTTATCGACTATTAATTTTTTCAATAATTCTTACGATCTTCTTTACAAATATTACCAAGAAACTCTTCCCTTGACTAATATTAATTAACTAATTAGTCGAGAAAAATATTAAAAAGACATTTATTAGTGTTATTACAGAAACTGATTTCGAATATAGCTTTAAATAGCTTCCTCTTTGTTTTGTGGGTTCGCTGTGCGACCAATCCATTGTGCCCACAGTTTAAGCCGACATTGTATTTGAGATCGTAGAAGTTTCGGACGGTTGCTTGGATATCAATCGGGCAGCTCCATTATGCATCACGAAGCTTACCCCAGCCGGCTCGAGAATAAACGTCGAGGAGGGTGTTAGCCTGAGTTCATGGCATAGGGGAAAGTTTAAGTATTTCAAGGCAGTGAACGTATTATTCGAACTTGGAATTTACACGGTCTTAATAAATCGCATATAAAATGTAACAAGCGGACAAAATCGACAAATCGATCGAATTTCTTCCACCTTCTCCTTAATTTACTTTGTGTCGCTACATTTTCTTACAATTAATTAACTTTTTCTCTTACCGTTCTATCGAGTTTTCATTTTCAAGATGGCGCACCGAACTGCCGAAACTGCGCCATAACGGCACGGGCACGAACTATTATCTGCAAATATCTATAATATTCATAACATCTATAAATTCATAATTAATACGAAACTATAGAAAACGTACACTTGGAAGAAACAAAAATCTTCGATCACTATGAATCGGTTTATTCAAAGTGTAACGTATTGCCGGTTAAATTGTTAGAAATGGGAGAAAATGACAAAAGCGTTATACATTACGATCGTGCGTAAAAATTACTGGTACGTCGTGCAGCATGGTGGCAAACAGGGAACTACAGTACTTTGCCGTGCATCGAGAGCGAAAGGGCCCTCATCCTTACACCACTCCACCATCCCACGCCTAAATCCGTGCCTGGGAGTCGTTACCTTCTCTCTCTTCGTCGTTCGCAGGATCGTTCTTCCCTTCTCCCTTCCGTTAATCGCCCTTTCTTTTTTCCCCTCACGGTGTTTCTCTGTCGCACTTGAAAACGCACGCGCGGGCTCTCACGACCGCACCGAGTTATCCAGTGGCGTCACCACAGCGTATTAAACAATAGCGTTTACGCGAGCCGTTTAATTAAAATAATGCACGCGTGCTCGTCAATGAAACCCGAGAGGCAGACCACGGTACCTTACGAATTTATTCGCCAATGGAGACAGCAGGTTTGCGAGCCACTTCCTGTAAGCTCGTTTCGATTAACGATTCCTCGAATTTTTTACCCGTTCAACGGTCACAGGAAATGCATTATACATAGAAATTACGCACTTCTACGTTATCGACTTAATTCACCTCGCTGCAACGGCGTATCGGTATAAGGGATTGAATCGTAACGCACGAAGATAGCAGAAAGGGAGAAGAAAAATATTGGGTAACACGAAATAGTGGGATGAAAGATGCACAATGGAGTATAGCTATCGACGTTCGATGGACGCCTGACGCCGTGGTTTCCCGTCGGAATTCCGTCCGCTTTCTTGAAATTTTCCCGGCCGAAAGGCAATAAGGGACCCTTAGCTGGCACCAGAAGGAAACCGAGGTCCTTGCACGAGGTATAACGGTATGCTTCTTTTTTCTACCTGTCGCGACCCTTAAGTACGAACGGTGCACCGAGCCAGGCAAATGTTCCTTTATCTGCCCGTGGAAATTCCTGCATTTGCCAGCGATTCGGCCTCGGCCCAAGGCGTACAGCACCTTCCTCGTTGAAGGAAAACCGTTTACGAGAGAAATTCGGGCCATAAACCGGGCCGCCATGACAGCTCGGACCGATCCGGTGGAACCGGCCTCGGCGTTGGGCAAGGAATCGACGATAATTCAACGATTAGAGGCGTCAAAGGTCTGTAAAGATCTCGTTATGCGTTTACGATTCATCGTCGGTGGGAAATAAGCGCGGCAGCTTCGATAATGACTCTCTTTCTCTTCCTCCTTCGCTCCTCGTCGAAGAACCATGATCAGCGGGACGTATCGTGTCCGCGATTACGCGATCGGAGACATGGGTGAACGATGATTCGCCGGTCGCGCATTGTGCGCGGCAGATTATCGTAATTTGACTTTATTGCAAACGGTGACGTTCACCGCCTGCTCGAAGGATTTGCTTCGTTTTAAATCCGCGCTACGATCTCGCGAAATCGAACAACGATCGTCACGCGATAGATGCAAGTGTCCTTTTCAATGGCGATCACTCGTCAGCCGATTTTTGCCTTTTCTTCAATTTTCTATGGGTCTTTACGTCGATTCTTGAGAATTTTATTCCACTCCGATGGGGGTTCGCTAGGTATGGTATAATTGGTTTAACGAAGAATCATTTGCAGGGCCGAGAGTTGTGTTCCGAAATAAAGAAGGAGTTATGGACGTGCTTTCTATAGGAAGGCAGGAATTGCTCCTTTCTAACAAAGTGTGTAATTTAAGCGGGAATTATGCACTGGTCGATACAGCCACTTTACCAAGCTTTAATAACCTACCTGTCTATTTGATAAAATAACGTTTTTATCGGATCGATTTAATTAAACGATCGGGTCTCGCAACTAGGGGATTTTTTAATTATACTAGACTGTCCTTTTTGGTTACATTGTTGCGTTGAAAAATGGTAGTACGGGGGATATGCTGCTACGTTGAATTAGGGAACATTGTTATTGATACTCGCATAGTGACGAATATTTCGTTTAAAAGGGATACTTTTGCTCTCTCTAAATATTCGAGCAATATCGTTTGCAACGAATCATCGTATTCGTTTGAACAATTCGTACTTATTCGTTTCATCGATGTACTCGGACAATGTATAAAGTTATTAAAAACGATGGAAAGTGCAGAGGCAAATAAATCTGGACATGTCTTTGTTCCCTTTGTGATATAATTCTTATCCGGATATATGTTTGTCCGTAGCAGTTATCCGATCGGATATTTATTATATTTCTATTCGTTACTTTTATCCATTATCCGTTATCTAAATAAAATTTTGCCCGACACTAGCACAGCCTTTCGAACGGTTAAGATACGAGCTACGTTTCTTCAATTATGCATACACGATCTGCGGCTGCAACGGCGACCTCTGATAGCCGTCGTACGTCGAAAACACGCTATAATTTCGTCGATTACGCGACGATTACGCGACGTCGGGAGAATTTGTAGCCATTGTACCAAGTAATTCATCGCGTCTAACGAAATAAGGAAAAAAACCGAGGGGAAAGAAAACGATCAACGATCGGTGAGAAAACCCCCCTTGCCGTCACTCCCTCTCACTTTTTTCACTCCATTTTTCTCTCTCGCTCTTTCTCCCGCCGTTGACTCGCAGTTTGGCCGATCGAGTTAAACCTTCTAATACGTTAATCGCTTCAGTCTACCGCGATTGCAGATAGAGTTTCATCACCAAGAGGTATTGCTTATGGCACGAGGCCTTAAATGGTCCTTCGCTACAAGCGATTTGATACTCGAGGCTATTTAGTCGCGCCGGTGTACGTTTTCTTCAGTTTTCCTGCATCCTTGCTACGCGATCCTTAGTTTCTCCCATAGACCATTTTTAGCCGGCAACGCTTTTATAGCGATACCACTTTCAACGCGTAATGTCGCTAGAGTCTGCCCGAAAAATTGTCGACACTAGCGCCGCCAGCCCTAACCTCTGTCGGCCCAATTCTCTCCGCTGCGACGCTAGCACTCGCGTTACGCATGCGCTCGATCTCGAGGAAATCGCGAGTCTAATTACCGCTAAAGATCTCGCGGAAATTTGGAAATTTTAAATCGGCACGAGGAACTTTAATTACGTACGCTCTTCGATTTCTTTCTCGACACGCGTTATCCTCGCTCGACCGAGCGCAGTTTTCGAGATATTCGCGAGAAGATATTCGCCGTTGCTGTTATTTCGTTAAATTCCTTTCAACTCGTCATCGAGTTTTCGATTTCGGTCTTGTCGTTATTCGAGAAGCTTCTCGGCGTTGGTATTCGTGCAATTCTCCGCGCTACTTTTACACCGATAGATTAGAATTTCCTGGTCTGGCGTTTTAAAGGAATCCTCCGCGTCGTGTCGGATGTTCGTGGAATTTTTCGAGCAGCGTTGATTGCGATACGCGAAACTCGCTGGATGAACGCGAGTGTCGCGAGTTCCGCGTTAATTATGCATTCAGAAATCCTCCTTTGTCATATCTAACGGAGAGAAAAGAAACGATCGGTTGCGTAAGTAGCGTCACATGTTCGACGCCTTATCGTTCGAATGGAACGATCGCGTATTCACGTGGTAACGCGGCGACAATTACTTGGAAACTAAGGCGTACCGTTTCGCTCGGTCGAGAGTTCGCGCGATTTGCACTTGCTTTTTCCGCGTCTGCTCGTCGGCTGGCTCGATCGGATCACGGCGTCGTTTCAGGTGGGTAGATAGGCGCGATGACGTTATTCGCGACGAAAGCTGCCAGTCGTACTGAAAACATTTCGCGGCTGTCGATTAGCCGCGAAAGAAATAATAATTACGATAGCGGGCGATCTTTGTTCGGGCTCGTAGTAGATATTCAATTATCTTCGCGGTTCAATCAACTGTGTCAACTGGACGCTGCTCGGTATTTTCTACGATCGGTAAACAACGTCGTTGGACGATCGGTGGCTGAAGATTCGAGAGACTCCGTGTCTTTTCCTCGGGGGCTAATGATTGTGCAAATTGCACCGCCTTTTTTCCAACGTATATTTCTTTTCTCGACCAAGCACTTTGGTCAATTGCTTTATCGCGTTTGACGAGAAAAACGCGGGCACCGTAGAACCGGGGGCATCCGTGAAACGAGCGTTTGATTTAGTTTCAAGCGGATTTATCTTAATCGCGTGGAAACCGCGTAACTTGGGTTAATGCTTCGGCAGCTTCAACGATTCCGTTGTTAATTCGAGTGTATCTGAACAACGTTCGTAAAGATAACGTGAAATAAGCTCGCGGTGTGTCGGGAATATCGGTCAAGGTAACGAGGATATGACGTGCAATGAGGTTACTCCGCGAAATCTCGAACTTTTCAATAAGAACTTCAAGGGCTTCCGATAACTACGTAAAACGAGCCAGGCGTACTTTAACTCCCGCTTATTGCTTTAATCCCATTTAAAATTAGCACGCGTGTAATTATAGAAATTCCTTCGCGAGCAGAATGCGTCGAAAATTTCCGTTCGCTACGTGTCGCATGTCGTATTTGCAAAATGTGTACATTGCAGCCGATAACGATCTCGCGAGAACAGAAGAATCTCGAGGAATATTTCAAACATACGTGCACCGGTGACGCACGATGATTTCAGTTATTCCCGAAAAACATTATCGCGTCCACGTATACGAGTTAACTATGGTTGCGAGAACGATCGTATTCGGAGGAACCTGTTAATCGGCTACTCGGCGAGATTTACCATTACTCGATAATCTGTCATTGAAACTCGGTTACTGAAATTCGGTTAATTACCGTTTCCAAAACGCGAAAGAGCTACATTTTATTAAACAAACAAATTCTCAAACTTTGTGCCGGCTGTGCGAATGGTTAAAATTTATTCCGACTACTCCGCCTTTCTACGATCGAAAAACGCATCGGGAACCGGTTAATCGGTTACTTACGGTTATTAAAAGAAATCGAATCATTCGACATGGGTGGCACGAGCGAGATCTCGAACGTTAGCCAAAAACATCGATTTTCGCCATCGAGCGCGAGTAATCCAAAATTCATTTCAACATCGCCCTCGAAATTCCCCGGGATACCTCGATTGGAACTGGTTCCGCGACCTTTAATACCATCCGCCATAATCCCTTTTATCCCCGAGCCCAATCGTCCCATAGAGCGCAATTTCCCGTCGACGCACGCGGTGGCCTGGAATCCCGGCTAATTATCAATCCGGTAACAATATTTTGACATGCAGAGACCGTGCTCGCGTGGATGCGCGCGCTCGCGCGGATAACGCACCGTGCGACAGAATGATTTACCGCGGCTGCGCACCAGAAGGCTTTCAACCTTCGAAGGACACCGCGGCGCACGCGCACAGCGCCGCGCGATGCACCGCGGCACTGTACCTTAGGCGCGAACTACGTTTTCCCGGGCAGGGGGGTGTGGTGGGGAGGAAGGGCGGCAAGGGGAGGGGGAATCTTGTGCGTGTCGTCGCGCGACGTTCTTACGACGTGTCAAAGGTCAGTGTCGTGATCGTAAAAGCGAGCAACTCGCGACGATCGTCGGACCTGGCCGCCCCTAACGTCGATCGCGATGGCGATTATAGCGATAATCGAAAAATAAAGGGAAAATTCTGCCGGAGAGAAAAAGGACCGGCGTTATCGGCGGGAAGTGAAGACTGCGAGGTTTCAGCAATCGGACGCCGCGATTAGCTAACGCTTAATTAGCGTTTACCGCGCCGGAGAAAGGGACGATGGGGGCAGGATCGCGGGAAAGTGGCGGCGCGGGAGTGGATTCGACGACGGCGCATGCGCGCACGGAAAATCACTAGATCGGCCGGAGGATCGAATGAGTTTGTTTTTTCTTATCATTGTTATTGCAGATTTTTTTACGCTTGCGTATACGTCGGTAGGTCGTTACGGCACGTACGATTGTGGTAGTTACGAGCTTCTCGATACGCGTTTCGATTCGTACGAGAGACGATACGGTGAGAAGTTGCCGAAGAATGTAATCGCATCGATTGTTAATTTGCCTCGTCCCGCGGGGATAATTCCGTCGGCAATTAATCCCGTCCGACATTTCGACTGTCTTCAGATAAGACAACGATGCACGATTTAAAACGGCGCAGATAAAGCGACATGGTGTTTCCCCGTTTGTTCGGCGCACGTTCCTCGCCCGATCACGGTTACCTCCGCGCAAGTTCCCAAACGAGTATACTCTACGCGCAGGTAACCCTCGCGTAACGTGGACATTAGCTTCCAGAGAAATGTCGTGTCATGCGAAACCTAACCTGACCCAAAGCAAACTTACGAAAGGTAGAATCGCGTTCGACGAGCGCGACTTGCAAAAGAAATTGCACGCCCATACATCAAATGCGCAGCGTCGCGAAGTGAAAAGGTAATAAAACTAGCGATTGCACGTAAAACTGACACATATATTATGGATATTCGCATGAATTTTCTGCTTCGCGTGAATCATAAACCAAGTTATATAATGCCTGGGTACGATTTATAAGTCTCGTTCTGCGAGTGTCATCTGTACTTCGAATTTCACGAATTCTTTAGGGAATCACGACGCTAGGGATCCCTAGGAGCGTTGCGTAATAATTACGATAACCGGTCATGCTAAGATCTTACGCGAGTTATCGATAATTCCCGAACGGATTAGCGAATTTTCGTCCTGATATTCGACGGCCATAAAGTCCAAGGGAAAATCTTGCCCCGGTGAAAATTCCCTAGGAGTGACCGTTACAGGGGTGCAGCACTTAACCTTTGGCACGGACGGCGAAGCTGCATCGAACTGCAGCGGCCGCGTACGCCCTCTTCCTAGCCGAATCGATATTCCCCAGTAATGCAGGTAATTTATTGCTTAACACTCTGATTACCATGTGAATAACGGGTGGTACGCGGATAACTGTGCCCGTGTTGGCGTGCTAGTGCGTCGCTGACCGTCGCGCATAAATTCACTGTGCGTGCATGCGCGCGCGCGCGCGCGCTGTGAAACAAAAAGGGTCCGAGGGGCGTAATTTTCGAAATGACGAAATTCCGCCTCGCCTTTGCGTCATGCTCTCCTTTTTTCTCCTCTCCTCGCCTCTCGTCCGACTATCGACGGTCTCGATCGCGTCGCCAGATCCTATCACCAACGGTGTTTCGAAACCGTCAGATAAACCGTATCATCCGAAATTTTATCGCTCTCTGAATCACTCGCTCCGAGGAAACGATTCTTTGTTCGAAACCTCGTCAACCTGGGTCGAAAATCGTCATACTCTCTCGACCCTTCGCGTTCCCAATAAATCGTCGTTTGGAAAATTCGAGAAAAGAACGACGAAATTTTATAACCTTCGTGCCACGAGCGATTCGATATTTCCCGTTATCTCTGGCAGTCTGTGATTAGCGATTTCTAATTTTCGAATTATTTATCCGGCGTATTTTTAAATAATCTACCGGCTACGATGATTTTCGCATTTTCTCTCGGCGATACGCGGATGTTTTCGCGTAATGGTAATTTCGCGAGAAAGTCGTAGAAAGTCGGAGTCTCTTTGTGGTATGATATCTATTCCAGAATACCTCTCCTATTTTTGTATTTCTTGCGTTGCGCTTTTGTTCGACGAGAATAGATCGCAAACAATCGTCAGCCTATTTCAGCGCTCGGCTGTGAAAAAAGTCTCCCTATTTTTATTATTCCTATCCCTTGCTTATACATTTATTTATCAAACAGGATGCGCACTTTGGCGGACCAGAATAGCCGTGGAAGGTTGGCGAAGTCGCTTAGAACTTATGGAAATATCACGTGTCGGATATAGCTCGGCGAACCTGTTGTTCCAAAAGTATTAAAGCACGTCGAAAGAGATCAACGCGATTAGGCCAACGACTGTTGTAAGTTGCAGGTATTTTCCAGTCGTATCTGCGATCGATTAATTCCAGATAAGGTCCAATTTCGATCGACGATCTCCCCGAGTTCGCGGATTCCCTGGCGCTGCAATCGCATTCTCGTCGCGGTGAAAAGTCACTAGGCGTCGCAGCGCACCCCTAGGGACATGGCGTTCCTAACGTTAAGAACTATCGACGCGCCCTCTGGACAGCGTTCCATCAGTTTCCGACACGGTTCGTTTCCACTACTCCGTCTTTACGCTGTTAATTTCGATATTTCGTTTTATCGTCGAACTTTATCTCGCCATGTTTTTCCAACAATGGCGGCGATGGCTCCAGTTGCGTTCTCGCGCGAAAAGATCGTTTCTCCTACGGCCGAGAATAATAAGTCGACTCATTTGCGAATCGTCGTCGACGTTGCGTCAGATGTTCGTCACCTATGGCGAATTCGTGGCTATGACTGCTGTGGCTGCGACAAGGTTGTCCTGGGGAAGTCGTCGGGGGCGACGGACTTATACGGTAGGAAGTTATTCTTGACCCGTAATTTTAATAATGCGCGGCGCGAGCTTCGCGACAGAGCCGTTCATCCTTTCTTCGTTTCACCGACTTTGTTCCACGTCCAACCGACTACGGGTTCAACTCCTCGCGTGACCTCTGCCAACGCGAGTACCCTGGCAGCGCGGCCACCGCGACTTCCTGCGCGAGGATCGACCGGAAGAAAGGACAAAGAGGCAACGAATCGGTTTTACTTTATGGACGATGACTGTTTAAAAAGCTGCGAGCGTTCCTGAATCGTGTCTTGGATGTCGTTAATGCCTTTATAAAAAACGCAGTCTGCTTCGACGAAAGAGTTAATTGGCTAATTATTAATAATTCGTATGGTAATGCGGTCGCGTCGATTTCGAAACAGGAATAACGAGGTATTTTCATTTCTTTGCACCGAGCCTGTTCCAAAGATTCTGACAATGCGTGTATCGCGGTCTGGACGTTGTTAATATTCTCATTTTAAGACGAGTAAGCTGCGATCGTCGAGGGGGTTGGTTGGTTAATTGCTAAAAATGCGTGGGCTGTGACCACCGCGATTTCGCGTGCGCGGATCGAGGAACAAAGAGGCGACTGAATTATTCCTGCTCCACGGACGATGACTGTTTAAGAAGTTTCGAGAATTTATGCCTGATGTCTTGGGTCTTATTAATGTCTTTTCGGAGAACGTAAGTTCGGTTAGTTAGGGGGTTAGTTCGCTAATTATTAAGAACTCGCGGTACCCAGTTCGGGTCTGCTTGTTTCGAGAGTACATTTGAAATTAACACAGGGAACGGAAACGTACCCTACGCTTACGTAACTGTACCTGTTTCCATAAGTTGACTAGGTTACGAAATCGTAATTAACACCTATTAATCCATTACGTTACACGGGGAATACGAGCCACAATGTCTTTTGTGTGCCTGGAAATTTCGTTTCGATGGCCGATCTTTTAAAAGTAACAAATGTCCAACGTTCTATGAACGTCATGCATAGAGTGAGTCACAGAATTCGTACCCTCTGGGTTCTCGCCACGACCCTTGCTCCCCCTCGATTCTCAACGGCGGTTCAAAATAAATGCCAAATAAAATATCTACAACGAGGAAGCTAGAAAACAGAATACCAAGCACTTATATACACGATACATTAATTCTAACAAACAGCTAATTTAGTATATAATTAAAATTAACAATAAAATAAAATAACATAATATAAAATAATATAAAATTAGTATATTCCAATATTCCGTCGTTGGTTGAATTTCAAATTTCGATGACGTTAAAAAATCAATCGCGTCTCGTCCGAAAGCAAATTTATTTTCTTATTTTCCAATTCTTAAATAGGGGAACGGGAAAATTAAAAGATCCGAATACTCTTGTAATTTCCCTAAAGCTCCCATTCCGATGACACCCTCTGTCACACCCCGTTGTTCGTCCAATCATCAGCGTCGGAGGAACGCGACAAGACTCGCGTATGTCTATCCAAGGTTCGAAAATTTGACCTTGGCGTTAAGGGATGGAGAGCGACAAGGGTGTAAGATTAATTACGGCTGTTGGTCGCGAGGAATGTCGAAGAAGATGGCGCGCGGGTGAAATGGAAAAGTTTTCGGCCACCGTAACGAGATAATACAGGCAAATGATTTTGTGGATATTGCGCGGCTCTAGCTAAGTACACCCTGCAGATAAACACGAGTTCACCCCGTGTAAAGACCCCGCTCTCGCTCGTGAAATAGGGGGATGTTTAGCAGCAGCGGCGAGGGATGATTCAAGCACCCGGCCACCGACTGGCTCCCACTCCCTAAGCTGTGAGCTGTCCATTCAACCGGTGCTGTTAGGGCCGTCTTTCAAAGTGGGCTTTGTTCCAGTTATTGGTATATATACTGCGCAGTAACCGACCAGAAGAGAGGAGTTTCTCGTCTTTACATAATCTTCCCGACGAGAGAGGCCGCCACCTCTGCCTCGCGTCTCTGTCGGCGTAGCGAGTCGTGAATTTCGTTTCTTCTTCTTCCACCCTGTGCCACGCGAGGGTTTAATTAATCGGGCAACTTCTCTTCCATCGGTATTCGCGACTCGCGTAATGTCGATGCACGGTGAGGAAGTGCTGGATGTACCGGGTGGGTCGTTTGACGCAGCACGAGCTTGCGAATCGGAATTATTTTAGTATTACTTAATTTTAGAATTCTTTTTTGGTTTTCTCTTTTTTTTTTTAGGGAAATTGCGTGGGTCTTGGTATTAATAATATGGGTGTTCCGTGATGGAGATATTTTGGTGTACGATTTGACGTTGAGGCGTTGGGTGATGTAGGTTTCTTGTCTGTAGGGAGATTTATTGATTTATTTACTGATTTATTTGAAAGACACGAGTGCTATAATTCATGTGTGAAAAATACAGCGAAATATAGTTTATTTCGAGAAATATTCCGGCTTTCTTTTTTATACAGGGATATACAATTTTGCTCGTCTTTTTGGGAAATAAAGGGTACAGTAAAAATACCATAAATTGCAGCTAAAATAAATTTGGTAATTACAGGAGAAATAAAATAAATTAAAATAAAGTACAAATTATAATTTATATTATATAAAAAATACAGTCAAATTTATATAGTAGGAGAGATGGTATAAAATAATGAAAAGTAACTAAAATTTGGATGTAGCTATTTTTTAAATTTAATTTCAGTTTAAATGAATATTTGATTTTCCTCTTTTCTATGGGAATATAGAATTTCGTTTATTTTCGAAAGAACGAAGGGTAGGTTAGGTTAGGTTATTAGGAGTATTTTTCTAACAGGTAAAAATAATTTTTCTAACAATGAAATACAAAAGGATTTGTATTTTTCTAACAGATTCGATAACGCTGGCTGTAGATGGTTTGTAAAATTCCAGGTTAAAGTATTCGAACTGCTGTTGTTCAAAGAGAAAGTGGAATGAAGACTGATGGGGAACAATCGAATCACTCGAAGATACGCAATTCTCTGTTCGCGAGATCGTATCGGGGCCCGGAGTTGCTTGGCGATACGTCTCTATAAAGAAGGATTTGCGTAAAAGTACAATGCGTGACTGGACACTGTTTCTACCTATATTACCCTTTCTGTTTTACAAATACGGGTAGACTTATCGCGATGCAGCGTACTAAATCTATAAAGCGAGTAAACTTTATGAAACCCTTTCCCGTCATCCTTTGAATTCTCCTCTCTATGCAACGTCCACGTGCATTAGCTTCAAAAATATCAAGCCACTCGAATATTCTTCGAGTTTCAACGTCTCCTTCTTCCCAGATTTTACTTAGCTTTAGATACGACTTTTAGATACGACTATAGCGAGCAACTGAACGTATTATACACGAATAATCGTAATTATAGCGATAAAATAAATAAAGTAAATAATAATATGTTGGTTATATTCCCGGTCAAAAGTCAAAATTATTTTTTCCAAAGATAGCTGTATATTTACAAGAATTGTCTTACAAGGAGAGTGCAAGTACTTCAGGTGATAGATTTAGTTGAAGCTTTGCAGGTTTGTAGATTCAGTCATCCAGTTGAAGGAAATATATGATTATAAGAGCAACTACTCGATAGTTTTCGAAATATTTATGATTAGAATTTTATTATTGCCTTAATTACAGATTTATTTGGAATATTATTATTGCCTTAATTACAGATTTATTTGGAATTTTATTATTGCCTTAATTACAGATTTATTTGGAATATTATTAAGTATCGTTATGGCCTAATGGCGATATCCGAATGTCCACAATGCCACTTGATAACTATCGATAACTGTTTGGAAGAAATTTCTAATTAAGAATAAGAAAGCTTTACACATAAATATCTCAAAAACTATCGAAAGTTGCCCTTATAATGGTGCATTTTCTTGAACTAGATGACTAAATCTACAAACCTGCAAAGGTTCAACTAAATCAGTGACCCGAAGGACTTGCACTCTTTCTGTTACTCTATTCTTTGCACCTTATTTTAACGTTACTGTTCCCATGATATTCATTAGTAATTTTTATTTCTTTGACTACAAATTATTTCGTGTCAATCCTGTTGAGGATTTTTATAATTTTCGTGTTAGGTGTTCCTCGCTTTACACATCTTTAACAGGGGTTCAAGACTGTAAAATAGAGTACCATTTGTAATTAGAAAAATAAGAATAAGCGATAGGATTTAAGTAAAGAAATTGATCATAGACGGTACCTTATAAAGGAATTTTCTCTTATCAGTGCCACTCAGGAGATATAATAATAAAATAATAAAATAACAAAATCTTTACCATCACATTCCATGGCTAAAATTTCACTACCAATCGGACCACTCGTAAACCAAAGCGATCGTCAACGCCATTCCTCAAACTCTGCAAAAATTTGAACATCGTGGTACTCGAGAAATTTCGTTTTTTCTCTGAAATTAATCGATTCGTCGAACGACAGACTCGGTGGACGGCCACAAAGGGCACGGAAAATACGAAAGACCGAGAACTCGGATCTCGAAACGAACAATTGCCTCGGGAAAAACAAGCATCACCGAGCAACGATCCGTGATCGAGCAGCGAGCTTGCGGGAGTAGCTTGCGCATCGATCGAGGGTGGACGAAAGCAATCAGGCCGATCAAGTGGAGCGATTCGTCGGGTGCGAACGAAAAATTTCGGCCCTGTCGCTATGGCCTCTATCAACGCTGGCAATTAGTCGTCAGAGACGGTTCTCTGGTTGCCTGGTAGGCGACAGTGACGGTCGTCGCGTACGCCTGTGTCCCTGATCTAGAAAATCGCCACGGCGAGAATCGGAGGTGGCCGCTTATTAAAAATGGCAGGGACACACCGGCTTCCCAATTAGTGGCATGCATGTTCCTCGACGTTTCTGCCTGGTGTCGCGATCCAATTACTCGACGCCAACGGCTGCAACGACGTACGACAATGCACCGCGCGATTATTCGTCCTCGTTGGTCCACGAGGTCGGGCCAGCAAGCTGAGGTAAATTAGGCGTGAACCCGAGCCGAAGAAAAGAGCGAGGCAAAGGGTGGATTTCGAAGGAGGATGAAAGGGCCGCGGGACGTGGTTGCATGTTTGGGACCGTCGGTTATTAGGATGCAACGAAGGAGAGGAAAGCTTGCGAGCACGATGAATGGCTCTGGTCAGGTGGCTGGGTTCGAGATGTTTCTAATCGCCTTGCAAGAGTTGTCGAGCTTCGCCGTTTGGTTTCTGCGTTGGCAATTGTCGTGGCTCGGGTCGGATTAACGGGGTCGAAGGATAGGAGGATGTAAGGTCGCGTGGATAATTATCGTTAAAAATCCTAGGCTTTCCAGGCACCTAGCAGAACTCTCAACCCTTTGTACTCGACCATTCTGTCGTTAGAGAAAAATAATATTTCAAAGACTTTCTGAGGATATTTTTGAAACGATAAATAAGAAATCGTATGCAAATTAAGACGTGGAATTATTTTACTTCGATGGTTCATGCATCATTGGGCAATTTTAAATTTAATATATTAATTAACATCGATTTTTAGGAGCTGATTAAATGGCGAGAGTCAAAGGGTTAAATCTTGTGTTTCGAGGAGAAAATGGGACTTTTACGAATTAAATTGCGACGATAGTAACCTTTGTCCAGATAGCTTGATGCTTCCTGAATAAAACTTAGGGATACTGCGATTTTATAATCACATTTATTCGATACTATCACGTAGCCTTATGAAGAATTGTGTCTTCATCGATAATCTCCATACAAAAATTCGAATTCCGTGTGTCATATTCACGGAAAAAGATCTTGACAGTGAATAGACGATTGATAAAGTATCCGAGATTTAAAGCCGTGAAGTATCCTTTACCGGGGACCGTCACGCGTTCACCAAAGATGGCCGCCGTCGACCCTAACCTCTCAAGTTACGATTCACCACTGCATCCAACTTCAATTAGCCACTACATATCTACCTTACTCGCGATCAAAATTCTTCTTTCCTTTTTAAAATTTGATTAATATTAAAATACTTGTTAAAACACCTTAAGCATAATTTTAATTCCAGTTATAATTTAGTTACATTTAGTCGTGGTTCCAGTTTCGATTAGAGACTTGGGTTGGAGTTTCATGAGTTAAGAAATCCATGACAACCCGAGATCGTCATGACAGTGCATCGTATCAACGATCTTCGTCTTTTTCAATGAAAACGCATCTAAAACGTGAAATGGAAGCGACGAGCAACCCTGTGGGCTGCAAAAATGGCGAACGTTAAACTCGGGCTTTTTTTCTAGCGGAATGGAAAGCTGCGCGGGTGCGGGCAGAAAATATCGAACGATGGCCGAAAGAGGAAAATGATAGCAATTGTACGCGGGCGGAAATTGTGTTCCGAAGCGAGATCGAAGGGTCTGGCTGGCGCAGCGAGCGAAATAATCCGATGAAATTCCATGAAACGGGCTCCTTGTTTGTCGTTACAAAGACTCCTTTGCCGACTTGGTCCACGATTTCGTGCGTTCACGAGCCAGCGATGCCGATGACGCAAAAACCGGAGACGCAGGAAGAGCGCAGGTTGCTGGGAAAAGTTCGAGTTCTCGGAAGGGAAACTAGCGTAACGTGGGAAACCTGAGAGAAAACTTTCAGCCGAGGGAACACATGCGGGCGTTGTTTGGCAATTCAGCGTCGTTATTGGTAAATGGAAAAGTTATCGATTAAGTCGATCGTTTTGGGTGGCTAGCCGTGATAAGGATGAAATAAAAGAAGCTTCGAGAAGCGGGGAGAAAAATGACCTAGTGGACTAGCGGAGGAAATAGAAACACGGGGTAGATAACAGTTGGCTTTCGGCGTTGGACCTACCAGATGATTGGGCACGCGACAGGTCTAGGTAGACGAAGTAGGATGTTACGAATCATTTTTATCTCGACTCGAAACTTGAAGAAAAGATGGAAGACAAGGAACCCTATAGAAAAGTAACATTATTCGTGATATTTTCCCATTCTTTAAACGAACAGAGTTTTAACCCTTTGCACACGAGAGGTGACTCTCATTCACCATTTCATAAAATTTGGAAGATAGATATTAATTAATATATCAAATTTAATGCAATGTAACAGTATGCGAGGTATCGAAATCAAAATAATTCTACAATTCTATTATTATAAAATTCTTTATTTACTGCTCACAAAAGTATCGTCAGTTTTTTAATAGAGAATCTTTGATTTTCTACTCTTCTCTAGCCAAAAAATCCTCGAGTGCAAAGGGTTAACATGTTGACGACCGGGTATTTCATCTCCATCCTTTCACGTAGGACCGGGTATATAATTAAATATCAGCTCTCAGCTCTGACAAGGAGAGTGCAAGTCCTTTGGGTCATAGATTTTGTTGCAACATTGCAGGTTTCTAGATTTAGTCATCCAGTTCAAGAAAATATATCATTATAAAGGCTAAACTAATAAACTTATAAGCATAAACTTTTTGATATATTCATTTATTATTTACTCCAATTTTATTACATAATAGTAGCAATAATATAAATACATTAATTCACGAAACAATAACGAAAATGTATTTATTGAACATTTTGTGGGTAGACAAATGTATTGCATTCCTGTAAAAGAACATTCTTCGAGTTTGCTTTGCTTGTTACACGATGTTTTCGAATACTTTTTTCCAATTCGTTCCAGACATGTTCGACAGTATCCGTGTCTGGACTCTGGGGTGGTGTATTTAGGGAATGAGAAGTATTACGAGTGATCCAATGGCGTAGGATGTAAGCGGTGTGCTTTGGCTCGCGGTCTTGTTGGAAATAGAATATATTTAATAACTAACAATCACAATATGAAATACCGTCAACCTGGAAACATTGTCTGCACGAAGAAGAACAGTTGACCATAGTTTTATCTTTAATGTAACTAATAATCACATTGATTGCTCCTCTCTTCTCACGCAAATTAATTTCCGTGTACCAGAACGTGTATTGAGATCTAGAGCAGGTTTCCATATATATATATGTCCGGATCTACATATGGATTAATTAATCCAATTTATCGTATTATTACCGACTCCGACACTCTTTATAATCTCTCTAGATATTTTTTATGGGTCTTTTTCAAACTTTCAAAAGACAATTACGGATGATTATCGATTAAAGCTATTCCTCCTGAATAAAGCGTTTATAAGCACGTATCTTTGGTGTTATATTATGTATAATTTGTTTGCTTGTTCTTTATATGCGAAATTTTATGCGAAATTTTATGTAAATGGACTACGGTCCGTTTATGAATAAAATAATAATAATATTTATAATCTATACGTATAAAAGCAACACTCACGGTTCGAGGCTCGGAGCAAAGGGTGACTTCGAGGCTAAATAATCTCGGGATGGTGGAAAAATCGGAGGATATAAGAGCATTATTTCCATCGGAAATAGGGAATCATCGGGTGGAATTTAGCTGCATCGGTTGGTAATCGATAGCCTGCTATCCGCAGCGTGCTCTATAACCTAATCTATTTAGCGCAAATATGAAATTTCGATGGAATATATAGAAAAGGAAGGGAGAGGAAATATCGGCTTATTTGGTATTCTAATTTTAAAGCGTCCTCCTCGTGGACGGAAAAGCAACGATTTCGACTTTTATGCACCCTCCCGCGAAATTTATTGTCCGAATCGATTCGTTGCTTTCCCGGGCACGGCGACACTGCGGAAATAATACCTTCCCATCAGAAAACGCATTTCCGGCGCAGAAGAGCGAAATTCTAGACCCTTCGAGTCACCGAAAGGGGTGAAGCTGCCGAACTTCGATCATCGTTCCGAGTCTGGTTCGACGAGAGCTCGTAGACCACGAAACGATCCACCGAAATCCTCGTATCGTTCCTCTCCTCTCACCCTGTCCCGTTTTCTTTCCAAGAATTCCGGTTTTCCCTAGCAAGCCTCTATCTAGCCGTAGAATCCTTCTTTCTCTCCACGCTGTGAGTTTCTTCCCCGTATCGTTCGCGCCATCCACCGATCCTCGAGTACGGAAACACGAGTCCCTCCTAGGCCAGGGTTGGCCTAGGCTCCCCATCTTAGCATAGCAATAGGATGACGAGACATCTCGCGTGTCAAGTGGAGTCGCCAGATTATTTCCCGCTTCGAGAAACGATTCGAGACTAAAGTGGTCACTTGTCTGGTGAAACATATTTTTGGTTTTGCTGCGCCTTCGACCACGCTTGATCCTTCGAGAACGTCTGCCTGAGCAGAGCAGCCCTGACATTTCGAACTATTTCGTCCGCGAACATCTGGCTAAATATTTTTAAGCTTCTCGTTGCGTGATGTACCTGTAACGCGTATTCCTTAATTCTCTTTAACTTAAAGAGAATTTTTTAAAGCTACCTGGAAGCTTTAAAAAACGGAATAACAGGAGATATCGAGGAAATGATTATACGTATATTGGAAGAGAAATCGCGAAGTGATTGATCGCGGAATTTTTAATAAAAGTTTGGTAAACCGGTGATTTAGACCGTGGTAAAAATAGTAATAATAATTCGAAGATTTCCCTCCATAAAGTCGAGGATATTTCTAAAACGATAGATAAGAAATCGTATGCGAATTATTTTTCTTTAGAATCATTTTTCTTCGACACTCCACGCATCGTTGGGTAATTTCAAATTTGATATATCAATTAACATCGATCTTTAACATCGACTCTGATTAAATGGCGACCGAGGGTCGTCTCTCGAGTACGAATTTATTAACTTTAATTATCCTCGCTTTGCTGTAAAATTTCTTAAAGCTTGCAAACAAAATTTCGGAATGACTAGTCCCAGTGACGGACTAGAAGCTAGGTCCCTTTGATGCAACACGGGGCAAACTCTGTCCTCCCAATTTCGATATCACGAAACCTAACCTAACCAACGATTGATCCCAGTACCCACACTGTCCCACGATATAAATAAATCTCGACAAATAAATAAATAATTTAACACAGTTTCCATCGTACTATACGAAGAGTAGCTTCCATCAATGCGTCGATGGCCAGATCCAGGAGCGTACGCTCGCGGGACGTCAGACGGGCGTCTAGGAACGCCGCTAATAACTTGGACTTGGCGAGGACGACGGCGAAGGGGTTGGCTAAGAGGAAGAACAAAGCAAACACGCGTGCAGGATGCTGTTGGGGTGCGGGTGGAAGAAAAAGATTGGCCCAGGTCTCTCTTTTCTTCGCGCGTGTACACCTCGTACGCGCGTCTACCGTGGAATAAAGCTCGGGGTGGGTAGGGGGGGAAGGAAGGGGGCGAGAAGGGCGAGTGGATTCCGTGGCAGCGTGGAAAAGTATGGCGAAGAAGGAACGGCGGGCAGAAAGCACGGAACTTTTCCAAGAAATGGGAGAACAGGGCGCGTCGAGGCGGACGAAAGAGAGAGAGAGAGAGAGAGAGAGTGGAGGGAAAGCTCGCTGCGAGACAAAGATGGCGTACGTCGGCCGAGGGAGAGACGCTTATGCGGGTGGACGCGGATGGAAGAGGAGAGCGTAGAAAATGGCTTAGAGAGAAGAGAGGAATGCGATTTGGGTGAAGTAGAAGGGAAAAGGGGGAGCTCGGGTGATGGAGAAGGAAAACGAAGCTTCGACCGACGAGGTTATGGCTGGAGAGAAGAGGAACGACGACGTCGAGGACGACGACGACGACGACGACGACAACGGCGACGAGGAGCTGTGGAGATGGCGGAGAGGAAGAGGAGAAGGAGTCTGAGGGAAGGAGGTGCAGGTTTTGGTTAGGGGTTAGGATCGTTGGGCGAGAAGGGCCTGCTATGGATGGCTGCGAGAGCGAGAGAGAGAAGACGAACGACGGGGAAGCTAGGTGAGAGAGAGACGGGTGTCGGGTCTGCGGAGGCAGATCGGCCGAGAAAGTGAGACAAAGGGAAAAGGAGAGGTACACAGGGTGTTTGAAAAGTAACTTCCTGGTTTTACCTCGATGTAACCCTCGGCAGGCCGTAGGGAAGGAAATTCAACCACGCCGTGGCTGATTTCGAATTTCGTCATTATTCCTCCATCTCTCCCTCTTGCTTCCCCGTTCCCCCGTTTTTACAAGATATTTATTCCTTGCTCGGGAACTCGATGGAGATTAGAACGTTTTACCAGATACTATCGGTCGGGTCGAGGCTGGGTTTACTGGCATACGACGTGTACGGAGATATGGGACTTAATAATAATTTATTTCTTCAACCCGGTTAGAGAACCTCGAGCGTGGAAATAATTTCTCTGTGCTCCTTCCAACGATATATTCGTAATTTAAATTCTCCCAGGGATACTTGCGGGCTACTTGCATTTCGGTCGAACGCATTTCGTGAAATCGAAAAGTTTGGAATTTACGCGATGTGCACAAAGGCAACTCCGTTTAACTTGCTTCCCTATCAATTACCTGCCGGTGTGGATCGAACGGATTCGAAAATAACTGCAGGTATACGAATTTCTCGTTGCCCAGTGGGTATCAGGTAATAACGACGCAGTTAGTGGACAGAAAACTAGGCGTCGAGGCGGCCGGGCCGAGCGAAGAAAACACGAGGGTTAAGTAATCGAGTTATCCACGCCGGTCGCGGACAGATCGGTTTTCGGCCACCAGAACTATCGTTTCATTGTTGAACGTTACGTAAACCACACCCGTTGCGCAAACCGTAACACACTTGTGTGCCTGCCGGAAAAATGGAAAGCTGCCCGTAAAAACGGGGTAGACCGCGGTGAAAGGTGAGGAAAGAAAGCAGCTCGATTTCGATCGAGAATCTGTTCTCGAATCGATCGCGAGTCCACTGGGGTCTCCTAGTATTAAAATATCGCGAGACAAGTTAGGCTGAACATCGACAAGGGTCGTGGCCCGACGTCCGCGAGTATGGTGAGGGCCAATAAGTAGCCGTGAAAAACATTATTAAGCAACGAAATAACAATGGCCGACGAGTGGTAATATATAAATAACGACGTTGGACGAGTGCAGTCTTTGTTTGTTAATTTTAATAAAGTGTTAATTAATTAACTGTTTATTAAAGTTTCAGTGCTGAGCGAAAAATGGGTGCCTATGCGAATATATGACGAATTTACTAAGGCTTAGGTAAAAGCTCATAAGAACCAAACTAAGAATGATACTTGAAAAATTCAAAATGCAGCGTATTACGGAAGAAAGGGAGAATAATGTAATACCAATTGTATTTGAATGTTTATTAAAAATTATACGAATAGCAACAATATAAAACACGATGAAAAACATAGAAACAAGTTACTCTTCTACAATACTTGATATTTGCACATAAGAATAATCATCGTTTGAGCATATGTTTTACGTAGGTCACGTAGTATGAAGTATAAGTATTACATTTTCAATCATTTTTAACGAAATAACTGTGAGTAAATGGATAAACTAATAAGAAGATTTATTTAACACAATAACAGCACAAAATAAATTATAATTAAATCTCGTAAAATAAATTCACAACGTCTACATGTAATGACTGTCATTCACCTACTAATTGTTTCTTCGTGACTCTCTCTCAGACTCGTCGCACACATATTCTTCCACGCAAACATTCCTCACACTCATACAACATCGGTTCTGAAAACGAAAGGATAACTCCGTGGCACCAACCAGCACAGAATATAACAAACAATTAAACCCAAAAACAATTTTTTAAATTCTTTCGCAATGAAATTAGACCGTTTATAAGGTTTCATAAATTTATTTTCAGATAGAGCTTTCTCGCAATGCGAAGAATAAGGCGCCATCGTATATTCAACGATATATCGATATCGATATATTTAGCCTGGCACTAAAAGGGTTAAAGAAGTGTCCAAAGCCTTTAACACTATGCGACACAGGATTTCGGATAATAAAATAGATCCATGTTGCATAAAAATTGCATAGAAAATATAATAATAATTTAATTAAATTTGTTGTTATAGGGTGGGACTTAAATAGTCCCATCGTCCCATGTTGAATGTTGTCAACACGAGCAAATACGTTTATAACATTTGTCGAAGGTCTTACCAACTGCTTTATATAAATAAGACGAAATATAAACCTATTGCAATATGTCGAGATGGGACTAAAAATGCCCCATCATGCGTTACGATGCATCGTAAAGGTGGGACAATTTTAATCTCAACATGCCCGAAATAGTTAATCGAAGCCTCCAGAATTTTCCTGCAGCCCTCTCGCGATAGTACATTCGAATATTAAATATAGAGCGACGCTAGCGTCGCGACGCGTTGATACCAGCGACTCCGGAAGCGGTCCTACCCCTTCGAGATCCTGCCCGCGATCGGGCCCGCTACGCGTGTCGAACGGGAACGATCGACCGATCCAAGAAGACCCCGGGGCTCGTTTATCGAATTCGTTTCATCATTTTTGCGCGTCTGTTAAAACCCCGCGTCGCGATACGTTTCATCAGCGCGGATAACGATTTTATCGCGGGACCGTGCAATCGAGCGAAATGAATTTCGCCAAAAATGTTTCGCATTTATTGGTAAATATTTTACAAGCACCGGCATTGCTTCAAAAGGGAATCGTACAGTCAGGTGCTTTTTTCTTTCTCTCTTTTCTCTCCCATTTTGTTTTTTTTCCTTTTTTTTATCGGGAACAGAGGTTTTATCGCCCGGCGTGGTTCTGATTGTTACATCGTTCAACGAGTTTAATTACGTGTAATACACGGAGTTTCAGATTTTTTCGTTGGTAATGGCAGGAAGGATAGCTAGGGGAGAGTTTCAGCTGGGATATCGAGTCGATATTTGCGCGAGTAATTATGAAAGTGGTCTAATTGCGGGTCCGAAAGTCTGAAGGAATTTCGTCGTTTATTTTATTTTCGTTTATTTTATCCCCCATTCGCGTGATAAATATTGCAATGACCCGAAAGTGTGTTTGACGGAATAGCGAACCGATTGAATCGTTATATCGAGTTTTCTGAGAATTTATGGTACAGTTTAACCGTGAGATGTCTATATACGATTCGAGAGAAAATTGTAGATACGTTTGAGTAATTCGTGTTTTAAAGTACAGTTAGCCCTCCTACAACACGACATTCGATAACACGGTTTCACTGTAACACGATAAAAAAATTGCAAAGACCTTTGTGCAACACTGTACTTCTACATGAGCAGTGACGAAAAAGAAATTTATTAAATTAAGGTTTCGTTAAATTGAAATAATAATCTTTGCTTTTCTTTTCTTATGTGTTGCACATACGTTTATATTTTTATTAAAAATTAAGTTGTTTATGTAGAATTAAAAAAAATTTGTTTTTAGTAAGTTTTCGAAACGTAACCTTTTGTACTGGCTCTGGGTCTCGTACAACACGGTTTCACACAACACGACATTTTCTAGGAACCTATATACCGTGTTATAGGAGGGTTACCTGTAATTGACTCCTCCGTTTGAATTTTTCCCGAAATACTTGGCTGATGAACACTTTCGGTATTTTAAATGAAGAAATTTGTATCTTTTTGTATTTAAATTTGACGAATGGACGGCTGCTTCATCCGAGTACCGATTCGACGCACCGTAGATTCGTGGAAGTGCACGATCAGAAAGTTTCTTTACACGGTCCTTACACGGAAGCTTCGCGGAATTTATATAACGCACGATCGAGAGTATCATTTCTCGTAATTAGTTTTTCGACCGCAATGGTTTTCCAATTGATCATTCCCGATGATTAACAACGATAGGTGGCTCCCAGGCAGCCGGGCCCGAATTTTAAGTGAAACATCCTGTATATCGATTTCACTAACGCACACAGCTGTTCATTACTCGACCCGCCGATACCCATTAATTTCGTAAAAGAGTGCGTGATACAAATTCAATAAATTCACCCTGCGATATTTCATTACAAAACGCGATAATCTGCTATAACACCTGCAGCCGGGCCCGGCCATCCCTTTCCACGTGTTATTATTATCATAGCCTAGATTCGATTCCAAAAATGAAATTAACATCAAATACCACTTACCCGCCCCTCCCAGCGCCGCGCCCCCCTCGCGTGCGATAATTAAAAACCGTTCAACACACCGGCGCGAAACGCTTTCGATACCCTGGCTCCCCCGATAATGCGTGCAGTACGCGCTCTAATTGTAAGTTTCGGAATTTCGAGAAGTTTTTCCACTTAGTTACGAAATTGTCGAAATCCCTGCAAGCAGGGACGAAGAAAAGTTCGATTATTCTATTCTAGCATTCTAGTATAGATTAGATTGTAAATTAGATTGTAAAGGGGTGGTTAATTAAATTAAATTAAATTAAATTAAATTAAATTAAAAGAGATACAATAAACACGTGACACGAAAAGTGTAAAAATCTCCAACAGAGATAACACGAAACAAGTTGTGATTAAAAAGAGTAAAAAATGGAAGCCGAGGGGGAAGCAACCCCATCAGTACCGAGGTTTGTTTGGATTTTCGGTGATATATTGGTTTCGCTAATCACTGTAACACGATAAAAAAATTGCAAAGACCTTTGTGCAACACTGTACTTCTACATGAGCAGTGACGAAAAAGAAATTTATTAAATTAAGGTTTCGTTAAATTGAAATAATAATCTTTGCTTTTCTTTTCTTATGTGTTGCACATACGTTTATATTTTTATTAAAAATTAAGTTGTTTATGTAGAATTAAAAAAAATTTGTTTTTAGTAAGTTTTCGAAACGTAACCTTTTGTACTGGCTCTGGGTCTCGTACAACACGGTTTCACACAACACGACATTTTCTAGGAACCTATATACCGTGTTATAGGAGGGTTACCTGTAATTGACTCCTCTGTTTGAATTTTTCCCGAAATACTTGGCTGATGAACACTTTCGGTATTTTAAATGAAGAAATTTGTATCTTTTTGTATTTAAATTTGACGAATGGACGGCTGCTTCATCCGAGTACCGATTCGACGCACCGTAGATTCGTGGAAGTGCACGATCAGAAAGTTTCTTTACACGGTCCTTACACGGAAGCTTCGCGGAATTTATATAACGCACGATCGAGAGTATCATTTCTCGTAATTAGTTTTTCGACCGCAATGGTTTTCCAATTGATCATTCCCGATGATTAACAACGATAGGTGGCTCCCAGGCAGCCGGGCCCGAATTTTAAGTGAAACATCCTGTATATCGATTTCACTAACGCACACAGCTGTTCATTACTCGACCCGCCGATACCCATTAATTTCGTAAAAGAGTGCGTGATACAAATTCAATAAATTCACCCTGCGATATTTCATTACAAAACGCGATAATCTGCTATAACACCTGCAGCCGGGCCCGGCCATCCCTTTCCACGTGTTATTATTATCATAGCCTAGATTCGATTCCAAAAATGAAATTAACATCAAATACCACTTACCCGCCCCTCCCAGCGCCGCGCCCCCCTCGCGTGCGATAATTAAAAACCGTTCAACACACCGGCGCGAAACGCTTTCGATACCCTGGCTCCCCCGATAATGCGTGCAGTACGCGCTCTAATTGTAAGTTTCGGAATTTCGAGAAGTTTTTCCACTTAGTTACGAAATTGTCGAAATCCCTGCAAGCAGGGACGAAGAAAAGTTCGATTATTCTATTCTAGCATTCTAGTATAGATTAGATTGTAAATTAGATTGTAAAGGGGTGGTTAATTAAATTAAATTAAATTAAATTAAATTAAATTAAAAGAGATACAATAAACACGTGACACGAAAAGTGTAAAAATCTCCAACAGAGATAACACGAAACAAGTTGTGATTAAAAAGAGTAAAAAATGGAAGCCGAGGGGGAAGCAACCCCATCAGTACCGAGGTTTGTTTGGATTTTCGGTGATATATTGGTTTCGCTATTATTTCGTTACAGTTTTGTTGAAATAATAATAATAATAATAATGATAATCTATCTATAATAAGTAGCTACGTATATTTCACACGAGTGAAGATAATTGTACGAGGAAGACGAATAACTATAAACAATTGGTAATCATCAATTTTGTCAAACAGGTTTATACGTATATTTTTAGAAAATTGTAAAAATAAAATATTCGAAACAAGTCATTTTCACCCCTTTAATAAGCGTAAACTGCGTCATATTTATTTTAATATATGCATATAATTAATTCTTTGATACTTCCTCTTATTACATTTTTATTTTAAGATTTCTCTTTCCTCCCCTTTGCTCCCTTTTATCCCTTTGCTTAAGATATCGTGCGAGACACGTGGTAAGGATATCGGTCCAAACACGAGTATCACGAGCGAGAGACGTGGTAAGTTAACAGGACCCAACACGAGATTCGTCGTTCGTCATTTAATCGATCATTCAGTGTCAAACAGCGAAGTTAACCCCTTTGCTTAAGATATCGTGCGAGACACGTGGTAAGTATATCGGTCCAAACACGAGTATCACGAGCGAGAGACGTGGTAAGTTAACAGGACCCAACACGAGCATCACGAGCGAGAAACGACCTGATTCGTTGATGGGATCCAACGTAAACAATACCGGTCAGGCTCGTGGTTAATATTCGCACATGTTTGCCTGCCTCAGTCGCGTGTTATTCTTCGCCACGTTCGGACGAAATTCCACGCGTGACCTTTAATTTTCGTTCATGTTTTTCCGTCGAGGCAAGTCGGGACACGTCAGTTACGTGTTATTCTTCGTCGTGTCCGGACGTTATGGCTGCACGTGCGACTGTGTGACTTCGCTGCTCGATTATGGCACGCTTCGACGGATCTCAAATCGCAAGGTAAGAGGTTAAGATAAGAGGTTAATATTAAATAGGGAAGCCAGGAACCAACACGGTTTACCATTAATTGCAAGTCGATAGTGATACTAACAATTGTCAAAACAGTACTGAGTACAGCCATATACGCTGTACAATAGCCATTGGATTAACCCTTTGCACTCGAGAGGTGACTCTCAGTCACCGTTTGTTTTAATCCCATAACTTAAATAATGGATGCCGATAATTATATTAAGAACATCGAAATAAAATTATTCTATTCGTTCGTTTCTCATTTCTTTCTCTTATTTATGTGAACAAATTAGCTCACCACGATATTAGTCGAAAATGTCAATATAATTGAATTTTTCAGCCAAATTCTGTTGAATTATAATAGCTATAACAACTGAATAGAATTAAATTTATATTCATATTATAATAAATTTGTTATATTACAAAATCATATAAATCAATAAATCCTGATTAATAAACTATAAAAATTAAATAAAATAAACAAAATTATTATATATTAATTAATTTTTCTTATATATTAGGTTATTATCAAGGTAGTAATTTTCATTTTTGTTAAATTATTATAAAATGACTACCTTGTAAGAATAATTTTCTCGCGCAAATTCACGATTTTCCTTTTTTAATTTTGGCATAAAGAGTATCGGCGAATTTATAAAAATCTAAGACGAGCTTCGAATTGCATCTTCATAGCGAAGAAATCTTCGAGTCCAAAGGGTTAATCTCTTCACCGATCATCTAAATTCTATTAGCAATTCTATAATGATCAATGGTCGACATCTCGCGATTTAGGTTACCTAACCTAGTCTCCCGATTCGCAACCGAAATCGTCAAACTTGGAAAGAAAAATTCGCAAACGCTTCGTAGGACCCCGGGACTCGTCCCAAAACCTAGCACCTAATTCCACACCCTCGACATAGCACGTTTCCCGCGTGAAAACGGTAATTTTCCGTAAATGGCGAGCGGAAGACCCGAGGAACGCCAGTGCAAACGTTCGCGCCTCGTTACGAAACATTTTACTTCCCCACCGCTTTCCCCTTTCCATTCCACGGGACACCATGGACGACCGCCATGCCCTTTCCTCTCGCAGGCTCCACTCGTGGAACACCCTTGGAAGCATCGGTACGAGATCGGTTTGCACGCGAGGTTGCCGGTGCAGCGCGATGCACCACGGGTTTTTATCAGCGTGTACAGCGTGCAATTGATTCGCGTGGAATCTTCTCACTCGCGGCATACTAATGACCGCGACGATGATCTCGCGCCCCGGGGGTTACGGGCTAATTTGCTCCACGCTCGACGACGCCGTTCGCCGCGCTCGTTAACGCCGATGTATCGTCCGACGTTCGCTGAGTTGCTGGCTATGTGCTCGGTGGATGGTCGGTTGGTTATTAGGAAAAATTAGGGGATGATTAGGTGATGGGAAATCGAGTTTGAGAAGTTGTTCCGTGGTTTGTTAGAACGGAGTTGCAGTTTCGCGAAGGGGGTTAGTTCCCCCCCCGAAGGTTTGGAGAATTATTGGGATTAGATTGTACGGTTTGCGAGTGTTTGGAAGTGTTGATTGGGATGTTGAGGTGTTAGGAAGATCTAAGTGTACGATACAAATTTGGGGATTGATATCATTTATGGATTATTACATCAGGAGGTTGTTAATTTTATTATGTATGTATGAGTATTTAGAATTGTATCGGTTGGAATATTGAGGTGTGAGAGAGGTCTAGGTGTAGGATCAAAATTTGGAGACTGGACAGCTCTTTCTATTATATTATTATTTATTGAGAATAATTGAAAAGGAGGTTATTAAATTGTCTCGTTTAAAATGATAGACTGTAAGGGGACGACGATACGATCAAAAGATGAGGATGTACCTTCGGTAATTTTTATTACGTATCACGAAGGAGAAAAAGTTTGGAAAATTTTTAAATTAGTAGTTGTATCGAGGAATCTTTTTGTCGTTATTAATTATACTCGACTGAAAAATCGCACTCGATATTAAAGCGAGTGTCCTATATGTAATAAAATTCTATAATGAGATTCATCGTAAACTTTTTAATTCGAGATTCGGAATAAGTTATCAGAAGCATTATTCGTTGTTTCTCCTTAATCGTCATAAACAATTTCCACAAATTTTCATTGTATATAAATCATCATTCTTCGTCGTTGAATATAAAAATATCTCGCTACGTCACTGCGTGGCTAATTTTCCAAGACTTTTCCATAAACCTGACGTTAATTCAAAGAGAAAAAGTCAAATCGGTTGCAAAAATATTCGAAGCACCAATCTCCTTAATCAGAAATTTTAATTCGATATTTTCCCGATATAGTCCTATCTTCGTTTATATTTCATCCGATACTCAAAAATTCCATCGAGCACCCGATTCTCGGAACGGAACACCCCTCTAGCAAAACAAAATCAGCACTTCGAATTTCAACAGTCTCGAGTTCCCAAAGTTCCTTATCGTGCAAAGAAATCTCAGAAAGTTTCATATTCCAGCTCGAAGATTTTCAGAATTAACTTCGAACCTTGGCTCGATACTCGCGAACAAGACCGGTGGATCGTTAGCTCGGGTAATTTAAAGCCTGGAAGCACGATGCAAAAACGTATTAGAATTCGAGCATAATACCTGGGGTGTTGTTCTCGCGGCCGTTCACGCGTCTTCGGGCAACTTTCCATCTGCAAGACTTCCGTTCCACGATGAACCGGATAACCGCGAAACGCATGGCCGGCGAGCAGGTTCCGATTGCGTGCTGGCAAACGGAATCGGTTCGATGGGATCTCTCGAGGTTCGCGCGTGTGGAGGCTCGGCTGCATCCACTTACGATTCGCCTAATTCCACTGCTAATTCCTTCCTATAATTGCTCTACCAATTGAATATCAAATTGGAACGCTGGAAGGTTCGATTGTTAGCTACCTAGCTTTACTTTACCGATCAATTTATATATTTACGCGGGAAACAGGGTAAATTTTTGCAAAACACGTAAAGAAATTTTTTAATTCTCGTAGAGTCTTCCATAAGATTTCGTTTGAAATAAATACCGAGGACTATATTCAATAGCTATATATCGAAAAATAGGTTCAGTCGCACACAAGAGTCAATTTCGAATATAAGATATGAACGAATAGTTTATGAGAACTAGGTTCCGAGAAATTATGCGTATACAAAACAGTAGACAAAAATTGGGGTGGTTAGGGAAGCTGCAGATCACTCTGTATATTTACACGGGAAACAGGGTAAATTTTTACAAAACACGTAAAGAAATTTTTTAATTTTCGTAGAGAGTCTCCCATAAGATTTCGTTTGAAATAAATACCCAGGACTATATTTGATAAATATATATCGAAAAATAAGTTCAGTCGTGTACTGGAATCAATTTCAGATATAAGTATGAACGAATAGTTTATGAGAACTAGGTTCCGAGAAATTATGCGTATACAAAACAGTAGACAAAAATTGGGGTGGTTAGGGAAGCTGCAAATCACTCTGTATATTGACACGGGAAACAGGGTAAACTTTTGCAAAATACATAAAGAAATTTTGTAATTCTCGTAGAGAGTCTTCCATAAGATTTCGTATGAAATAAATACCGAGGACTATATTTGATAACTATATATCGAAAAATAAGTTCAGTTGTATACAAAAGTCAATTTAGGATATAAGATATGAACGAATAGTTTATGAGACCTAGGTTCCGAGAAATTATGCGTATATAAACAGTAGATAAGAATTGGGGGGTTAGGCAAGCTGCATCGCGTACCCTCTTGAGTACCCTTTCGAGTCCTTCAATCCCTGTGAAGAAACTTTCAAAGTTAGATATACCTTAGTTGCGTGATAAAATAACTGAGAAGAGGACGATATATATCGTAGTTATTTTTGTGGTAAAGATCGGATTGACAAGTCGAAAGGAACTATTAGAATTATGGGTAAAAAGAAATAGCTATCTGTATTTTATAATTATCTCTATTCTCTCCCAAAGAAGGTATATCTCAAGTATTCTGACTGTTCGCGTAGAGAGTGAAAACTAGAGTGGAGAAAAAGGGTATGCGATCGCAGCTAGTCCTGGTCTCCTAATTCTTATCTAACGTGTGAAATAAGCACGTCGCGCGTTCCCGGAACCCCTTCGGCGCATAGTTCAAAGGTATATCTATTTCTCCTGAGGGATTAATTTTTGTATATTCGATACGTTAAGACGAATCTTATTTTCAACAGGGACTTTTGATTCTGATTATATTCTATATTTCTTGGCGGTATAAAATAAACGGAGGCACGAAGTCTTCCATGATGCGTGATGCACACTGTGCATTGTCAAAAAGTGTGTCTCGTCTAACCCTTCAGCTAGGTTTTCATAGGCCCTATGACAACCCATTGCGTCATTGGGTGGTTCCTCGAAGCAAAGATAGATCTCGATGCAGGGTGACGTCATCGAAATAAAGATTCCTCTCGCATTTTACAATTACGATCCCAATACTGTACGTTAACGCTAGAACTACCGATCTTTAATGTGTACCTAACTATAACGTGCACAGATTATAGTAATTTCGGCGACACGATGAATACGAGTGAATATATCGATCACAGTTCTTTCTTAATACGAGTTGATACCAATTTTATTCTTAAGGCAGGTGTATGTGTTCGGTGATTGCAAAAAGGAAAATTCTGGAACCAGTCATTTGTTAATGGTGGATGAAAGTTTAATAATAAGAAGAACAATTCTTTATTTAATAAGGATTATAAAACACTAATATAACATTTAAATATAATTAAGGATACCAATTTTATTCTTAAAGCAGGCGTATGTGTTCGGTGATTGTGTGAGAGGAGTCTTTATTTGGATGGCGTCATCCTGCATCAGGCTCTATGTTTGCTTCGAGGGACCATCGAGATTATCAATTTTCTAAGCAGGACTGAGTGACGCAATTGGTCGTCACAGAGCCTATAAGAACCTGGCTGAAGGGTTCGAGAACACACACTCATTCGGTAAGTTGCCGTCTGCATCACTCATCGCACAATTCTCAGGCCTCCGCGCATTTGTATCGGAAGGGAATAAAATAAAATCAAAGTTTAAAATTGAATCTCTACAAACCCGATCCTTTACCACAATTTCAAAAAGGAAAATTCTTTGACCAGTCATTTCGACTCTGTTGGTAGTTCTAGCGTTAAATTCGTCGCTTAGATCGATCTCGGTGCACGAAACGGCGGGACTGAAAATCAATGGAAAGATTCGGATACTCGCACGCACCCCAACGAATGAGAAATCTCGAGCCCCTGAAACCCGACTCGTCGACACCCCATTCGTGGACTTCGGTCTGGGAAAAAATGCCTGGACTCCGGCGAGCAGCGAGACCACCGTGCGATGCTTGTGCCGGGCGTGCAGCCTAGGGACCTGGATCTAGGGGAAAAAGGTAGGCCGAACGCGAGCGCACGGTGTAACGGGTTAAACCGTGGCTGAAATCGGTGTCCGGAATGGTCGGTCGGCTGGCGATTCGCGGTTCGGTCAGCTTACACGATCGCAAGTGACCGTGAAGAGGCACGACACTGTAAAATAAGGACGCGCATCCACCTTTCTACTCGTGGTACCGCAAAGAAAACGGTGACCCGCGGCGCGGTGCATTCCAGCTTGTTAGTTTGGCTGCTGCCGGCTGCTGCTGCTCGCCTCGCTCCGCTTTTCTTTTCCCCCCGTGAAACTACGCGCGCACTCGCGCGATTCACTCCGCTTGAAAATAATACAGCGTCGACGACGAGGCGGGGAGTGCTCGGTGTTGCTTGCGCGCCGCTCGAAACGTTCGCGGGCATTCTTCCATGACCGCTCGATTAACGTACGCAGTCAATTATGCTAACTCCTACGGTATGCGTTCGTCAGGTTCCAAGAGCAGACAGAGAGGAACGGCGGAGAGGAGAACGAGAGACGCGGGGCGAGAGAGAGAGAGAGAGAGAGAGGGAGAGACGAGGCATTCTCCGCTTTATAAATTGTTAGATGTCTGAACGCCACTTCTTCAACTTCTCGGCTCGACTCCGCTGCTTCCACGTCGCTCTCACCCTTTCACGGGAATCCCTTTGATCCCCGTTCTCTTCGCCGTCGTGCACGCCGGATTGTTCTTGCCTTTCCGTTTGTCGATTCTTCGGTTCCGCGGTTTCGATATTTAGCCAACGTCTGCACACAGCCTAGCAATCCTCGGCTCGAAAAACACGTCCACCCGGCTTGCCTATTTCCATATGCCTCCCTATCTCCGTTTCGACACTCTCAGGGGATGAGAGGATCAACCAGACTCGTATTTAGTGGCGGGAGAATTCAAAAATCGGGATAATGTCGCAAGTATCGAAGAATTATGTCGCGAATTAACACTAGAACTACCGATCTTTAGTGGGCACCTAACTATAACGTGCACAGATTATGGTCATTTCAGAGGTACGATGAATATGAGTGAATATATTGATTACAGTTCTTTCTGAATTTTAATTTGGTACCAATTTTATTCTTAAAGCAGGTGTACGTGTTCGGTGATTGCAAAAAGAAAATTCTGGGACCAGTCATTTTCACTGGGTTGGTAGTTCTAGTGTTGATCTCGTTAACATTCCTGTCAAAATGCACTCCAAACGTAGTTTTGGTAGTTATTGCAAGTACCTAACTATTTTGGCGATGTTCAATTGCAATTAATTTATTTTCATTCCGAAATTTCAGCCATCGATCGTTTGATCAATCCTGATAGCTCTAGGCTGCTTCCTGTCGACATTTGATTAACTACATAATTTTTTAAACACGAAATTTGTCTTTTCTCACTATTTCCCTATCATAGATCCTGTCCCAATCGACACGTGGATTTTGTAATAGATAATAGTTGTAATTTTTTGAAAATTTTATTCTAGAGTCAGATTTTTGGAAGACGAGGTCTGTACCGAAGTAACAGGTTGTTCTTTCCGACCGTGTTGTATCGAAATTATTCTTCCTAGCTATTATTATCAACGCCAGGACTACCCAGTTACGAGGTACATCTAGATATAACGTACATAAATAAAAATAATTAGAGTGTTACCATGAGACTAATTAGATAGCTCGATAAAAGTCGACGTCAATTTCGCCAGAAGCGGTTAAACGGTCCGAGTAACCGCGGAAACAACAAATCTAGAAGCAGTTATTTTGACTGGTTCGATATATCTGGTGAGATCTTTATTTATTCGATTTATCCGTGCGAGGAAATTTTTCCTAGATAAAAGGCAAGCGCGCGAGGCTTCGCGTGCTTGTTAAATTCTCGTTGGAATGCGCATCGGTGTTTTATAACAGTTTAAGGATGAACATTAACAGGAAGAATGAGAGAAATTGCGGTAGATCGTTTGTATGCGAGTTCTCGATCGTTCGTTCCGGATCTTAACCGTTTCTAATCAATGGACGACCGCTGGTGTCACGCGCTCTTGCACTGTAATACAGAATGCACGCCAACTGCAGTACCGATCATCGAGATCCGTGAAACGTATCGTTCCAAATATTCCAAACGACTCGAAAACTCATTCCCATTCGTCCTAACCCTAAACAGTCCCTTGGAGCAACGACTGTTTTTCCGAATTCCGGAAGGGTCGAATTTACGAAGAATAGGAAATTAGAAATTCGGAAAATTATTACCACTCCGAGGTACGGAGAATCCTCGAGGTCCAATGGGAGATACAGAGTACACTCGAGGACAAAAATATTTCGATATTTACTTCGTGCGATAGATGGTAGTCCAATGGTACAGGGAAAAATAATAAAATAGGGCAAAGTGGCATGAACGACGATACGATAATGACGGATATAAGAAAATACTCGCTAGAGCTAAACCAGGGTACCCACTCCGATCGTAGATTACCCGGGACCATCGCTCAGACCGAGAGACCGTGATACCATAAATATTAACAAAAGCAGGAAGGTCTATTTTGGCGTGGAAACACCTCGCGGAGTACCCTTGCGAGGCATCGTCTCGACCCTTTGCGAGCGAAGATACTCGGAACGGCACCTTGCCACCCTCGGACTATCCACCCTCTTGGAACGTAATTCGAAGAAAAAGGGTGATTCTCGAAGCGAAACCAGACGGCGTTTCGCCACATAGGTAAGGCTCGCTCCGACAGCTCTATCCAGCGAGCTCGATCCACGCCGACTGCTCCGGCGTGCAAGGACCGCTGGCAGACCGTGATCGGTTATCATAACGATCCGTTTAGCGTCCTCCTCGGATTCGAGGTACACACACCGGCGGTGTATCGACGCGCCTTCGGTTTATCCGCGAGATAGCAAGGAGGAATCTATCGCTGGGAGTCGGGGCAGACTCCGCGTAGATTATTCTGGTCCTAAGACACATATAGGCGGAGTTCAGGGCGGCGTATAGAAATACTCATTCTAATCATAGGAAATTCCTTTAACAGAGTGACTGGGAGCGGCGTGAGAGGGCGGGAGGGAGACAGCGAGAGATAGGAGAGGGTGCACCCCTCCCAGAAATTTCACCAAGGAGTCAAGACTGTCGACGACGACGACAACGGCGACGACGCCAACGACGACGACGACGACGACGACGACGTCGACGGGGCTGGCTATAAATACCAACCCCTCTGGCCTCTCTCTGCACCAGTCTCCTCTCTTCCTCTCTTCTCTTCCCTCCCGAGAGAGTTGTCCTCATCCCCACCCTGCCTCTTCCTCTTCGCCTCTCTCTCTCTCTCTCTCTCTCCACCCTTTCTCTCGTCTCCTCTCGCCACGCCGAAGTCGTTTTCCTCTTTCTCGATTCTACGTCTGCTCCTCTCCGTGGCTTCTTCCAAAAAACCCTCCGTCCCACTCGGCGTCTTGTTTTCTCTCCGTCCATCTCCGCTCGTCCTTTCCGTTCCACCATCCTATGCACCTCTTCGTCTCGCTGCACGCCGTACGCGCGCTCCGTCTCTGCCTCGCCACGCCGGATCCCCGGACTGCGTCTCTCTTCCGCTGTCCTTACCTCCGTATGGTTCATGCTCGTACGCCTCTACTCCACAATATGTATTTAAAATAGCTGCATGCTGCAAAATAACTGAAATAGCCGTGAAGGGTCGATGATCCCCGTGGCTCCTACTTCCTGGAACAGCCGCGTCTTCACGGATTTTCGACGACGACCGACAACGGCCTGTCGCCACCGGCTAGCGCCACTGTGTCCTTTTTCGTCCCTCGTCCTACTCTCCCGCCACCTCCTCCGCCACCTCCTCCTCCTCATCGTTCTCCTCGTCCACCGCCACCTCCTCGGCCAAGACGCGACGCGTCGTTGCGCTATCCTCGCTGCTCTATGATCTGTGTGCACGATCTCGCAGGCCGAGTGGTCGGTGCAGAAGACAATGGGGATCCGATCACCGCCGCTTCTCCGTCCACGCGCGTCCGGCCAAATAATTCTCCGGATTGTTTACTCCTCGTTCGCTGCTGCTCCTCCATCCGTTGCACCTGGCTTTCTTGCTTTCTTTTCCACTTTTCCTCCTTGGTCCTTTATTTCTCTTCATTTTTCTCTTTATTTTTCGCCATTTCATCCCTATTTCTGTATCCCCTATTATTTTTTTCTTTCTTTGGTGGGGGCTAAGGGTAAGGATAAGGGTAAGGGTAAGAGATCGTGGTTCTCATGGCGGAGTAACGCGCGACGTAATTGGGAGACGAAGGTATACACGCTCTCGGTTGATTCCTACATCGACCACCGTCTGAAAACCAGGAAAATGGCGGAGATCGGCGAACGCGTTCGGACGAACGAGGCTCGCAATTTTTCCACTCTCTGCTCTCCTTCATCGCCGAAATTGTGCTCTCGAGCTACTCACGGCTTCCTTGAAACGCCACCAACCTTCTTGCGCCGTTCCCGCACGCCATTATGCTGCTCGTGCATCGCGGCCGCAATTCCACGCAGTGGACGCCGAGCATCTCCCATTCTCGCGGATTCCTTCAATTTTCCCGGTATTCCTCGATATCGATTGATACAAAAATTTTCCGCGAAACTCGAAAATGGCTCTGAATAATGTCCCCTCTTGAAAACTCCGCAGCGTTGGAATTTCTCGTGACAGGGAAACGTAACGATCGGACGAGAAATCGTGATTTTGACGAGAATCGGAGTGTTCGGTGGCACGATGTGGCATTAGCATAAGCTGCGAATGATATTATGCGAAACAGGAATTTTCAAGCGACACGCAAGAGACACGCAGGTCAATTCGATGAATATTTACCATTCGCCTGACTCTCTTGGCTCTCGCCCGCGAGGAAAAAAGGAAACGCGCGTGCGGAAGACTCGAGAGAAAAATAAGAGAAATCGCGCGGGTTTTATCAGTGGATGACAGCGGGAATGACTCATCGTGTTTCTTTCATCCTCGATATCACGGAGAGATCACGCGATTCACGGGAATTTATCGCGAGGATCGAATTTTCGTACGAGATCGGCGCTACAGAAGCGTCGTCGTGTCTGCGGACGATATTAATAGAACCGACTCGCGACGATTTTTAGGTGTTTACCAAAAAGCCGTGCAACGCTTTTAAATAATGTATATCGCGCAGGAGCGGAAGTGCCTGTTCAAGGACACGGGAAACTGCACTTGCCAAGCCCGGAGTCGGATCGAAGCGGCGAACTTCCCAGAACCGGACTTTTGTTTAACAAACCGGGATCGAGGAGATTTTACCCGGGGACTCGCGAGTATCGTCTTTAATTACGCCAAGGTAATTTAATTACGGCAGTTTTAATTGTGAAGTTTCTAAGCTGACGGAATTTTAGCTGCACTCTTTTTGTCTCGATACTTCTAATTGAAATGGTCGCGAGTTGAAGCATTGATGATTCGGTGAAATAATTTTTATAAATTTTAGGATTATATGTACTATTGCTGTTCGTAATTGTTGACTATAAATTTTGAGGCGTATCGATTCGGCGAAATAATTTTTATAAATTTTAGAACGGTATGTACTATTGCTGTTTATAATTGTTGACTGTAAATTTTGGGACGCATCGATTTGGTGAAATAATTTTTATAAATTTTAGAACGATATGTGCCATTGCTGTTTATAATTATTGACTGTAAATTTTGGGGAGCATCGATTCGGTGAAATAATTTTTATAAATTTAAGACAATATGTACTATTGCTGTTTATAATTGTTGACTGTCAATTTTGGGACGCATCGATTTGGTGAAATAATTTTTCTAAATTTTAGGATTATATGTACTATTGCTGTTCGTAATTGTTGACTGTAAATTTTGGGGCACACTGATTCGGTGAAATAATCGATATAAACTATTGCTGTTTATAATTGTTGACTGTAAATTTTGGGGAGCATCGATTCGGTGAAATAATTTTTATAAATTTTAGGACGATATGTACTATTGCTGTTTATAATTGCTGGCTGTAAATTTTGGGACGCATCGATTCGGTGAAATAATTTTTATATGTTTCAGGACGATCCGTGTTATTGCTATTAATAATTGCTGACTGTAAATTTTAGCAATTACTCTTTGATTCGAGCACTAAAAATTTACGTTTCGTCTTTAATTTCGCGCTTTTTAAAAAGCTGAATGTCAAGTTAATTGATATACAGGATGCACAGTCCGAATAACTTGCAAAATATTTGTTGGACAACAAAAATTTTTATATAAAATTTGCGTGATTTCGAAGACTATATTTTGTAGCATATGTACTTTCTTTTATAGGTGCAGGGGTTTCGGAGATTTTAAGAACCCCTTTATTATTTTAAACAGAATGCTTTATCTTTCAGAAGAGCCTCGAATTTTACACAAAAGATTAATAATTAACGATTAATTTAGCTTCGTTTATGGAAAACTTACTATACAGATAATACCGTTTAAAATAACACAGATAACTTCGAAATCTCCTAAATTCCTTTAATTATAACAAAATTATATACAAATTACATAGAAATTACGAGGAGCTACTGTGCTCCTCGAAATACTTTAGAAATTATTCGGGGTGTGCAAGTTGCGTGGACCACCCTGTATAAGAAACAAATTAAATTATCGTATTAATTTGATTAAACAAAACATATTAAATAATTCTTATAAGTAAGCAATCTATTAGCGCTGATTGATTATGTCTATACTAACGTAATTTGTAATTGCGGACTATAAATTTCCAAATTTCTCTATAATTTTAAAAAATTGTCTCTGAATGCTGGAAACGGAAATGTCATTCCAAGAGCGAATAAGCATTTCAAGCGATATATTCGAAGCTGAGGAAAATTACGAGTCTACCAAATTGGCAGATCCGCAATTGCACGATGCCAAAGTTCGATCGCCCTAATCGCGAAACACCGAACGCACGATACCTGTAATCTCGAGTCAATAAATTTAACGAGCTCGTCACTCATTCGCCAGCCCCCGATCAAAAATAATCGGAAAGATCGGCTCGAAGACGTGGTCCACCATTGACAAATAATTCCATTCGGAATTGTCACGGTGTTCGAGAGAATCGTCGAAATGACCAAATTCGCGATGCAATTTTTCTTGTCATTCAAAGACCTCGGATTAATTTATCGTTGCGAACTGGAAAGCAAATAATTAATTAACCATAGTCGATTCCATCGCGTGAGAATTTTTGTATCAAAAACATCTCATTTTCGTCCTCTGTGACTAGGAAAATGGAACTTATTACTAGGACTCTTGATATGGAACTTGTTACTAGGGCGCTATCACCCACGTCCGCCATTTGCAATGTAAGTAATATTAATCTAGGACTCGAGATTAAAAATTAGAAATTGGAAATTATCGTACAATATTTTAAGGCTATTTAACTCGATATTTTTCGAGGAAACTCTGATAATTCAGAAGAGAGAAGTATAGTAATTCGTTTATTTGTAAATATTCGAATTTTTCGAGAAAATAACAGACTACGCATGTGCTTGAAAAAGTACGTTTCTTTTTGACTGTTGAGAGATATAGATGTCGGTCGTTTATTTCCTACCAATTTAATATAGAAGTTGAGCGATCGTAAAGGAGAACAGATATCTCATTGTACGTCTACCCCTTAACACTCTGGTGTATCTAGAAGATGCTCATGGTGCCTGCAGCACCAGTTGGATTATCTATTTCACGTTCTAAATATAATTCCGTAGCGTAAGACCTATTTCACAAGGAGCGTGCAATTTTTCCCATAATTATTACCAATTTTAACCTACGTTCTCAAAAATCACGCTGGTGAAACGTGTTAAAATAAAATAAAAGAAAAATATATAAATTATTTCAACGTTCGATTATTTTTCTTTTTCTTTTATTTTTTATTTTCTTTTATTTAGCAAAGATAATATCAGATGATCGTTGATATATTAAACGCGTGCGACACGGGCTGGTGAAATTCGAAATTTCCCTAGATGGCTCTGCGAACGATCTCGGTTGACAATAGGTTGGACGATGGAATGGCGGCGTAAAAGCCGGGAATTCGCACGATATTAACGAACCTTTGTTCGACGTTCCTTCGACGTCGGCACGGAATTATGCTCGCTAGCATGCGAGGATTTGTTGCAGCGCTCGCGAACGCGGCTACCGCTGCTGGCGCAGCCTTGACATTGGTCACGTTGCATTTGCATCGCGGAAGGTTGCGGAGATTCGTGCATGTGAGCGTCGTTCGCGCTAATGTTTATCGAGAACCATCCACGGTGACGTTGCGACGCGACGAGGTCGCTCATTTTCTTCTTCCATGAAATCTAGGGATTTTTTAGAGAAACATCAACGTCCAATCGGTATCGAGGGGTCTTAAACGATTCGTAATAGTTGAGGTTAGGTTCCCTAATCTGCTTTGAAATTTAACTTACAAGAGGTCCGTGTCTTTTTGGTACTCTAATCGCGTGAATTAAAGTCATTCGTGGTTTATTCATTGCAAACATTCTAAGTTAAGGTTATCGTGTAAATCGTTTTCTTCTATCCATGAGATCTAGGGATTTTTTAGCGAAACATCAACGTCCAATCGGTATCGAGGGGTCTTAAACGGTTCGTAATAGTTGAGGTTAGGTTCCCTAATCTGTTTTAAAATTTAATTCATAAGAAGTCTGTGTCTTTTTGGTACTCTAATCGCGTGAATTAAAGTCATTCGTGGTTTATTCATTGCAAATATTCTAAGTTAAGGTTATCGTATAAATTTTGATCACTATTTTGTTAATCTAACGCGAATAACTATAATATACACTCGGAAGCTACAGTTTCATAGCCTTTGAGAGTAAGGGGATCTATAATATTTTTATACTAAATTTATATTATTATATTATTTGAATATATCCTAAAGACGGTACCTCTCAAAGAATTTCCACCAACGATTTCACTTCCTAGTTCCTTAATCTCCCTAGACATCCCCAGAAAGTGGCGTAGCGAGCAAATTTACCACCCATCGCGTGATCCCTCAATTTTCCAGACCTCGGAATCGAACGCGCTAAGAAGCAGGCTCACGAGCAATTAGGGCAAAATTACGGAGTAAATACAATTAAAAGGACTTGCGTAGAGAAACAAAACCACGTCTCGCGTGCGAAGTGCCCGGCCCCAAAAAGACGCGGGTCCTCCGAGTCTCCCATCTTCGTCGACGTCTCGAAACGTGCTCGAACGCTCTTAAACGTCTTCAAACGTCGGCAAACATTCTCGATGATGCCCGAAAGACGTCGGGGACCGAGGCATTGTCGGGAAATCTAATCTGGAGCGACACGGAACGCCGTGGAAAGCGACGCGTTGCCGGCCATTGTCGAATCTTCTCCTCGTGTCCTTTGTAATCGCGGGTGTGGCATTGGTGGTCGGCCGAGGGTGAACTCGATGGAATTATCTGGAAATACAGCCGGTCAGGATGGTGGTAAATACGCGTCCTTTAACGCGGCTGACGTCAACGACGCCGGGGAGCTAAGTAAATTTTTGCGATCCACCGCGTGTGGGTGGCCGGTTACATTCTACGAATCTACGTCATAGTTCATTCACAGCCGCCGCTATTAAAGCACGAAGTACGGCCACCTCTAATTTTACACCCACCGGTCGGCCGTATCGCGTATGCTGTCCACTCACCACCCATCTTCTTCGCCGGCATCGAACACGTTTCTCGTCGTCGACTTTCGATCCGACGTGGCTGACGACACCTCGAGCTTTCTCCTCGTCCGACGCCGTCCTTGCCATCGCCTAACAAAGAGCCACGCCGACGTCCAGGCCTGATCGAGGTAATAGCTTCGTCAAACACGCGAGTTACACTTCGCCCACCGATTCAATGGACTTTTTTCCACGGATTTCTAAAGAATCGGACACCGTGTGTGTGAATTGGAAAGATAAAATTCGAAAACGGACAGCCTCGTCTCGTTCGGTTCACTGTCTGGTTCCCGGGGCCCTCCGAGGAGGAGTCGTGGAACAGGGTGGTTCTTGTGGCTCTCGGTTGTTAGAGCAAACGTAAACTAGGCTCCGCGTGGAAGAGCTGGGATTTTTAATTGGAGAATCAAACAGTGAAGGTTGGTCGAGGTAATAGTAGAAAACTGAACGGATTAACGCATCTTTTATGGTTGATTAGGTGTTCTGAACAGCAGAAATTTTGAAAGCGTTCGGCGTTGGAGAATTTTTAGGAAGTTCTTTATTGGGATTATGGGTAAAAAGAAATAACTATCTGTATTTTATAATTATCTCTATCCTCTCCCAAGGAAGGTATATCTCAAGTATTCTGACTGTTCGCGTAGAGAGTGAAAACTAGAGTGAAGAAAAAGGGTATGCGATCGCAGCTAGTCCTGGTCTCCTAATTCTTATCTAACGTGTGAAATAAGCACGTCGCGCGTTCCCGGAACCCCTGCGGCGCATAGTTCAAAGATATATCTATTTCTCCTGAGGGATTAATTTTTGTATATTCGATACGTTAAGACGAATCTTATTTTCAACAGGGACTTTTGATTCTGATTATATTCTATATTTCTTGGCGGTATAAAATAAACGGAGGCACGAAGTCTTCCATGATGCGTGATGCACACTGTGCATTGTCAAAAAGTGTGTCTCGTCTAACCCTTCAGCTAGGTTTTCATAGGCCCTATGACAACCCATTGCGTCATTGGGTGGTTCCTCGAAGCAAAGATAGATCTCGATGCAGGGTGACGCCATCGAAATAAAGATTCCTCTCGCATTTTACAATTACGATCCCAATACTGTACGTTAACGCTAGAACTACCGATCTTTAATGGGTACCTAACTATAACGTGCACAGATTATAGTAATTTCGGCGACACGATGAATACGAGTGAATATATCGATCACAGTTCTTTCTTAATACGAGTTGATACCAATTTTATTCTTAAGGCAGGTGTATGTGTTCGGTGATTGCAAAAAGGAAAATTCTGGGACCAGTCATTTGTTAATGGTGGATGAAAGTTTAATAATAAGAAGAACAATTCTTTATTTAATAAGGATTATAAAACACTAATATAACATTTAAATATAATTAATTTCGCACAATTACTCGATGACACGACTTCTCACTATTATATCTCAATTACAACTAACGTATCCGAAATCATTTTCTTTTTTTTTCCTCTCATACATTACATTGACATACACGATTCACACACACCTCAATCATTACACGCATACTCATTTATCATAATAACCTGAATTTATTACATATTCCAATTCCATGCATACTTGTTCCACTCATCCCAACACATATATACCTAAAAATCTATGTGACCACTACCACATCATTTTCACTGGATTGGCAGTTCTAATGTTAAATTCCTCGCTTAGACTGAATACACTTAATTTTTGTATATTCGATACGTTAAGACGTATCTTATTTTCAACGTTCCTTCTACGATCTGTAATTTTTGAAGTTTTAAGCTAATCGTTTACGTGGCTTTGACGAGCTTCGGCATTCAGTCCCCATTTAACTCCAAGCCGTTACAAAACGCGTGACAAACGCTGCTACCGAATCGATATATTTATTATTATCAATTAAAATTCGTCATAATTCGATTAATACGTACAACATTATTACACCGTTATGTTTTGTACACGCAGAATTTGCTGCTGTTAACTTATTATTAATTTACCGTTACTAATTGAAATTCATTATGATTGTATCATTACCGCGCATATAACGTTAGTATTCGTTTGTATCGCGGGTGCGGAAAATTTCCCGTTAATAATCAAAATTTCCTCCACCTCCTTGTTCTCCGCAATTTCAAACTCGAAAAAACGCGAAAAATATTGCTATAATCTTGCTTCGGATACATTCATCTACTATTCGCAAACCACGATCGATATACAGTGGGTAAAAATAGTATTGGCACGCTATATTGCAAGAAAATTTACCTAACCAGAAGATTCCCGCACGAATTTCTCGATTTTTCGAACTTCGCGACAGTACCAGATACGACGAAACTTTTCTCACGAAAAATGTTTCATTTTTAACACTCTATCACCCTGTTACGAAACAAATTCCGAAAAAAGATCATAATTACGCGAAAAAGTACCGAGACTCTCAGAGTGCATTTAGCTTCCTCGAAAAGATTTCTCGTCCACAAAAAGATCGTTTTTGGTTAAAATCTTTCTGCTTGGAATTAATATAAATACATCTTGGACCGATTTTCTCACCTAGCTTTAACACTAGAACTACCGATCATTAATGGTTATCTAACCACAGAGGGCGCAGATGATAGTAATTTCAATGATACGACGAAGACAAATAAATATATTAATAACGGTTTATTTTTTGAAAGGCAGGTATATATTTTTAGTAATCGGTGAAAAGAAAATTCCGAGAGCAACGATTTCGACTGGATTGGTAGTTCTAGCGTTAATTCCAGCCCGCGTATCTGAGTTGCTCCAGCAGAAGACACGAGGCTGCCGAAGAATCTACGCGCGTTTTAACCGCGATTTAACTCCCATTGCAATTAGCATCCCGCTTCCTCCCGCGAAAGTGCGAACAGGTTACCGTGACGCATCGATCAACGACGCCTGAAACAATCCAGCATGGTATTCAGCATAGTCAACCTGAAATTATCGATCGTCCGTTGGAAACCGGTTCCATTTTAATTTCCACGTCGATTTTCCATCGCGCGGATCCATCCGCGGCGCGCCATCTTTGTCGATAGATCGACGCGACCACGGCGAGGCCGGCCGGCCGCGTCGCGACGCCGCGGGAACGCGACCTCTAATCCCGCTCGCCTCCTCGTGGAAATAAACCCGAAGAAGCTCCGGGTGGATCGCAGCTTCTTTCAATCTCGCCGGAACGAGGCTTAAAGGCCGAACCACGGCCGGCGAACAAGAAAGAGAGAGAGAGAGAGAGAGAGAGAAAAGAGTGAGGGAGTGGTAGGGAGAAAGAGAGAAAGAGAGAGAAGGAGGCAGTCCATCCACTCCCTAACGATCATTCATCCTTTCTCACCCTCGATCCCGGAATGAAAGAATACAGACAGCGAGAGAAAGAGGGCAGCCTAAACGAAAGACGGGAGGACGGCCGGCGGAGAGGGTGGTTACAAAAAGGAAAGAAAAGGCGGAAAAAAAGAGGGAAAAGGAGGAAGAAGAAAAGGAGGAGAACGGGGATAAAAAGAAGACGCGGCGAGGAGAAGAAGGAAGGGGCGAGGCGGGAGGGAGAGGAGAGTAGGAACTCTCGTAAAATCGATTCGACCCGTGAGAGAGAGACCACCAAAGAGATAGCGGCGAGAGCCGCTTCTCGGGCGCCCGAGATGCGAGCTGGCTCCGTGGACGGCCGCTCCTGTGGATCGGCCGCGAACAAAGTCTCGCATTGTGTTGGCCGCGAGCCGGCTGCTGGGAATGGTTAAGTGATAATAATAACAGTACGAATTTTTGGAATAGTTTATACCGGCCGTGGCATGGGACGCGGCCTGCGCTCGGAGCGGTGGTAGGAGTCGATGAAGAAGAAACGACCGAAGAAGAGGAAGAGGAGAAGGAAGATGAAGGAGAAGGAGGAGGTGGAGGAGGAGGAGGAGAAGAAGAGGCAACGGGCAGAAGCGTCGGAGAGAGGAGCACCGACCGGCAACGAGACGGTGTGGATACGCGCGGTTCGCGGATGGAAGAGGAGCGCGAAGGGGGAAACGAAAGAATGAAAGAAGGAAAGAAAGAAAGAAAGAAAGAAAGAAAGAAAGAAGTGGAAAGAACGAGCGGCCGGGCGAAAGAAAGAAAGGAAGAAGAAAAGTAACGCGGCAGAGGGGACGAGTCGAGGGACGATACCGAAGAGCCACTCTCCGTGCTCTTATACACGAACGGTCGATGAGAATGTTCGGTGGGGGTGGTCGCGGAGAAGCGGCCGGGGGAGGGGATGCCCGACGATGGTGCGCGGGCGAAAGGGAGGGGTGGGGCGACGTAGAAGCGGCGGCGCGGGAGAGAGACGAGGCGGTGGGTAGCGGCGAGGCCCGGACTGCGACGGAAGATGAAGCGACGGTGGTGGGGGCGAAGAAGAAAAGAGGATGAGGAGGAAGAGAAGGAGACGGCGGCGGTAAGCGAGGAGAAGACGAAGACGGAGCGAGGGTCGGGTGTGGATGGAAGGAAAAGGAAGGAAGAGGAACGTACGTACGTACGTATATACGCGGAGGTTGTCGGGAGAGTCGCAGCAGGCGAGTAAGGGGAAGGAAGGCCCGAGGAGGAACGCCGGCTAGAGGGAGAGAGACGCAGTGACGCACGGCCGAGGGTAACGAAGAAGACGATAGAGCAGGGCAAAGAGGGAGCCAAGTGAAGCCAAGTGAAGCGAAGTGGGGCCGCGGGACGGACGCGGTGGCATTGACCCCGTATAGTAAGTAAGGTAATGTGAACAGCTAGCACGCCTCTCTCCTCTCTCGCGCTCTCGCGCGCGCTCTCTCTCTCTCTCTCTCTCTTCTCTTCACCCTCTTCTTCTTCTTCTTCTGCCGTTTCTTCCTCTCTTTCCATCGTTCCTCCTCTCCGTTCCGCCTTTCTCTGTCTTCCGTTCGTCTGCTTCTCGAGGTCTCTCCGTCGCACCGGAGAGCGTTCTCCGTTTTCTCCTGGCCGCGAGCGAGAGAAGAAGCGGCCAAAGGGTTCCCATCGGATATTGTTCGGTCGGTACAGGAGGGTGACCTCAGGGTGGACAGCGACCTCGAAAGCACCTTCTATCGGCTCGCTTCTAGAGTCATCATCGACGCCCGGAACGCTAATCACGATGCGAACGTGCGCACGATCGACTCCACGGGGAATCGATTTTGGATCACGATGCGCTCCATCGTCTATATGTACATACGAGTATCTTCTCGCTGGAGAGTTCAGCGTCTCCTCTAGCGATCCTTCCACGTTCCCGGAAAAATTCCAACATCGGTAAATAGCAGATCTTACCGATTACTATTACTCTTACAAGGATCACTATACGTAATCCTTGTCATAATGGACCACAGTCAATCGGTAGAAGCGAGGAAAAAAATTGCGAGCGATTTAATTTCGAAATTTTAAGAAACCAATTCGATGAAAGATATTCGCCGATTTTCGGTTTTTCGCTTGCCAAAGGCACCTCGCCGAGTACCGAATTAAGCGCCATTTTCAATTTACGACGACGTCATTCGATCTTCAAATTGCTTGTATCGAGTTTAACTCGCGCCTCCTGCGCGCCGCCTGCTAGGTACACCCACTCGCGAGGCAGAAAAGAGAATAACCTTGTCCATTGAGGAGAAAAAAGGGCTAAAAGCGAAGCTCGAGGGAAAGTAAACACTCTACCGACGATATCCGCCAAACGCGATCCAAGTGCTCGCTCCGTTGCGAACCAGCCAACGGAGAGGAAAGATACGATAAACCTCGTTGGCGGCGAAGTCCGGAGGCGCGAAGATCGCGTGAAGTCATCGATAAAGCGGACTTCGCTGTCTTCATTCGACCTTCCAAGTTTCCTGATTAAAACCGATCCGGGGGTGTACAGCTATGCGATAGTCCTCGTTCTCGTCTTCGTTTTCGTCTTCGTTTTCGTCTTCGTTTTCGTCTTCGTCGCCGATGTCATGGAGTACTCTTGCGACGAACGTCGCCACGATCTCGATTCCTTCTTTCCAGACTCCTCCTAGAATAAGATCTCGAGACTCCTCCATCGTTCGTCCTTTGGATCTATTCGATCTACAGTAAGTTCGTCGTCACGGAGTACTCTCGTCATAGAAAACCTCCATCGGAACGAAATTTTGAGGTTAGGTTCGCAAGGCTTCCGATCGTTTTCATCTTCCTTAGACTTATACAGTACCTTCCTAATAAAAAGAGAGCAATCTGGGTTCCCGAAAAATAAAATTTCGGCATTTGCGTAGCACTCGACACTCTTCGACTGCCATACGTAGGATTTCACTAATTTTCCCAAGATTTCTCTGGACCCCTTCGATCCTCGTCATCCTCGTCATCGTAAAGTACTCTCATGACGACGGCGGAACACCCCAAGTCCTAGGATTTCGATTTCTCCATTAAAAGAAATTCGTTCCTCGAAATTATTCGATCTATAACGTGTTCGTCGTCACGGAATACTCTCGTCATAGAAAACCTCCATCGGAACGAAATTTTGAGGTTAGGTTCGCAAGGCTTCCGATCGTTTTCATCTTCCTTAGACTTATACAGTACCTTCCCAATAAAAAGGAAGCAATCTGGGTTCCCGAAAAATAAAATTTCGACGTTTGCAAAACACTCGACACTCTTCGTCTGTCATACCTATGTAGAATCTTCGCGATGACAGAAGAAGCTCTAGGTTCCTGAGAAAAAGGATTCCTAATTTTCCCAAGTGTTCCGTGGGCCCCTTCGATCCTCGTCATCTTCGTCGTCATAGAGTACTCTCGTGACGACACTTGAACGTTCTAGGTCCCAGGATTTCGATTTCCCCATTGAAAGACATTCGTTCCTCGGAACCATTCGATCGTCGAGTTAGAGAACAACGATCGTGTAGTTGCAGGGTTGCAGGGAAACAGGATTTCGAGGTTTGAGCCCGATGGAAAAGCCTGCGCCATGCGCAGGAGCACGCAACGGCGCGGCCTTGTTCAATCAGGAAAAGGATTCCCACGGGATATTGTTCACTCCGGTGGATATAGGCGGTCGACCTTTAAGCTATTCAGTGACCTCGCCGGCTCCTGACGTTCGATCCTGAACGTCGTCTCCCTCCTGTTCCCTCTGGCTGCGCGAACGATAGGCGGAACGAGAAACCTGAATTTCTCAATTATTCGTTAGCCGTGCGCTGTATGGTGGTATTGGATTCCATATCGATCCGATTAATTCTTCCTTGCCTGTTTCGAAGGAGCTTAACAATGGGGGAGCTGGGATATGTTGATTTTTTCCTCCCATTTTCTTCTTTGCTTTTCCCTCTGTGCCCTGTTTCTGCTTTCTGCTTTTTGCTCTCAGGAGGAAGCATACGATAAGACGAACTCGGGGTCTTTTGTAGAAGAGGTATTTTTCGGTTTAACATGGCGTCGAATAATTCTATTTAAGAAGAAGTGCGGTTTTGCTTGATTTTAGGGTTGAATTTATTTCTTCTCATCCCTATGAAGTATTTGTATTAGTCCCTATGATAATTTAGAAATCTGGAAGAAATGATTTTTGGTAAAATTACCATGTGAATATTGATTCAATGCCCAAACGATTAAAGGAAGTCCTTAAAAGGAAGAGAGGGCCTTAAAAGGAAAAAAGTATTAATATTTAATTCCAAGTCACTTTTGAGTTGCTTTTATTCCAGTGTGCCAATACTTTTGTACACCCACAAAATGTTCAATAAATACATTTTCGTTATTATTTCGCGAATCAGTGTATTTATATTATTATTTCTACTATGTAATAAAACTAGAATAAATAATAAATTAATATATCAAAAAGTTTATGCTTATAAGTGTGGTAATGGTTACACAGATTTTTAAATATATATGTGTTGGGATGAGTGGACAAGTATGCATGGGATAGAAATATGTAATGAATTCAGGTTATTATGATAAATGAGTATGCGTGTAATAATTGAGGTGTTGTGTGAATTGTGTATGTTAATGTAATGTATGAAAGAAGAAAGGAAAAAAGGAGAGTGATTTGGGATACGTTAGTTGCAATTGAGTTTTAATAGTGAGAAGACGTGCGAGCATGCGATTGTGATAAATTAATTATATTTCAACCTAATATTTGTGTTTGATAATCTTTGTAATTAAATAAATAATTGTTCTTATTGCTATTAAATTTCATCCACCGCTAACAAATATCTTTAAACGAGACGTATATAGCTCGAGCCCCTTTAACACTGAACCTGTAGTCATCTGACAGGTCAGATGACCGGTAAACGAGGAAATAAAATAAGAAAAATTTATGAAAAATGGAACACGAGGAGATATCGAAAAAATTGCTTACACCTGCACTAAAGAAAAATTGGCAAAGACACGTGACCAAAGTGACAAGATCGAATACGAAATTTTTAATTAAAAATTTTAACAAGATAATTTTTTCCCATGACTTTAGCTAGGTCATCGATTCTTTGTAAAATTTCCCGGGTTTAAGAGCAAGCTTCGCCCCCCCGTGGACGCGAAGTAAAGATGGCGACGACGTATGATACGCCATTGGAACCACAAGCCGATGAAGCTTCTTTAACGCTAAACGTACCGGTATTTTACACACACCTATTCTTACCATGAGGGGGTGAAATGTCTCTTCGTGATATATACGGTACGCAAAGAATTTTTCTCGGTAGAAAATAAGTTAAAAGAAAAATGGACAGCGAGAAATTAAACAATCAGATAATATGAGAATTTACAGAAAGATGAGCGAAAGAAATAACGAATGTACGGTTTATAAAGAAAATTTTTCAACTCGTACCCCTCTTTAACCAAAAAATCGTCGAACGCAAAGGGTTAAACTCCACATGCGTTCATTTTTTTGTATTTTAATGAGTTTTCCCGTTTAATAAATAAATAAATTAAATAAAAAAATAAATAAATAAAATAAATAAATAAATTTTGAAAGGGATCAGAGATCATTTAACACCGCTCGGTACGTTTAGCGTTAAAGCAAGAGTACCAAGAATGGTAATAAAAATGACAATTACTTTGTATCATAATATTCCATAACGTTCGCTTTCGTAAATGAAAGTATCGTAGGAATGGAATAAAGGTCTGATATTTTCGGACCCAACTGACTTTCTCGTTTCAACTGTATCTCGCATAGCATCGAACTATTCCGATTTAACCATGGAACAACGTAACAACGTAACAACATAATGGACAAATCGACGAGGATGGACCATCCACGGTTTTCAAGCATGGTCTCCATCCGATTCGCTAACGATAAGTATAATGACTGCCTACTATATCTCTACCTGTACACGGAGTTCCATATCGACCCGATTAATTCTTTCTCGGTTAGCTCGAAATGAGCTTAACGACAGGGGAATATGTTGATATTTTCCTTGAACTTTGGTCTTTTGGTTTCCTCCGTTTCGTTCCCCTTTCTTTTCTCCTTTGGGTCGTGCAGTTATACTCCGGCACGGTAGGTTCGATATTCTTAGGTTACGTTGAATTCCGCGTGTTATCCGATTAGATCTCCGCTGGTCGTTAGGAACGGGCTCGACAATAGAAGAGTACGTCGATTCTCTGCCTTTTTTCCTTAGCTTTTGTCTTTGCCCCTTTTTCTTCGTCTTGGTTCTTTATTTCCGTTCGGCTCGCGCGGTTACATGGCCGCGCAATGGCTCCGATATCCTTACGTCGCGTTGCTCCAGTTTCTACCCTAAAACTGCTCCATCAAAGTGTTCCACCGTCTGCATTATGAAAATTCCTGCATCGTGCCGCGGGAATACACGCTTTTCGAGGATCACGTACATATATCGCCACGCTGACGCGGTATCTGGGTTGCAGTTCGCCTAATGTCGTTACGTTATGATGCTGGATCTCGCGGAGGTTCTCAGTTACGCTCGTTGATACCGTCGCGATGCATTCGGATCTTTGAAACTGTCAAACGACTGAGTTCGATCGCTTTTTCGAATTTTCTTGCAAATCCAAGTGCTTGATATTGTCGCGTTGCAGGGTCCAAGCGTTGCACAGTCCAAGCGTTGCAGGGTCCAAGCTTTGCAGTGTCCAAGCGTTTCAGTGTCCAAGCGTTACAGTAGGATTTTGGAAACCATCGAAGCTAGATTTCGAACGATTCCTAGCATTTTCTGACGAATCGATGGATTTGATACTGTCGCGTTGCATTCGGATCTTTGAAACTGTCAAACGACTGATTTCGATCGCTTTTTCGAATTTTCTTGGAAATCCAAGTGCTTGATATTGTCGCGTTGCAGGGTCCAAGCGTTGCAGAGTCCAAGCGTTGCAGGGTCCAAGAGCGTTGCAGAGTCCAAGCGTTGCAGGGTCCAAGCGTTGCAGTGTCCAAGCGTTTCAGTGTCCAAGCGTTTCAGTGTCCAAGCGTTGCAGTAGGATTTTGGAAACCATCGAAGCTAGATTTCGAACGATTCCTAGCATTTTCTGACGAATCGATGGATTTGATACTGTCGCGTTGCATTCGGATCTTTGAAACTGTCAAACGACTGATTTCGATCGCTTTTTCGAATTTTCTTGGAAATCCAAGTGCTTGATATTGTCGCGTTGCAGGGTCCAAGCGTTGCAGTGTCCAAGCGTTTCAGTGTCCAAGCGTTGCAGTCGGATTTTGGAAACCATCGAAGCCAGATTTCGAAAGACTTCTAACATTTTTTCGCGAATCGATGGGTTTGATACTGTCGCGTTGCATTCGGATCTTTGAAGCTGTCAAACGACTGATTTCGATCGCTTTTTCGAATTTTCTCGTAAATCAAAGTGCTTCATATTGTCGCATTGAAGAGTCAAAACGTTGCAGTCGGATTTTGGAAACCAACGAAGCTAGATTTCGAACGACTTCTAACATTTTTTCGCGAATCGATGGGTTCGATACTGTCGCGTTGCATTCAGGTTTTTGAAACTATCGAAGGCTAGATTTCGATTGATTTTTAACATTTTCTCGTAAATCGAAGTATTCGATAACGAATGATCGAAAAACTGGACGAAAGTTTCGAATCCGACGTGTTCATTATTTCTCAAACGCGCGTGTGTTCTAATATCGATAGACTGCGTGATTTACACGTGATAACGTTGGTAAGTATGTGCTTTGTCGCATTTTATAGTGTTCGTGGTACGCCTGCGTGTGTGGAATGTAACGCGATTTTCAAGCGGTGTTTGATCAATTTTATCGACTCCGTGATTGGAATAAAAATTGTTCATTTGTCGCAGCATACCGTGACTGGAGAAGTGTAAATTTTGCATTCAATTTTTATCACACTTCGCTACAAAATTAATAACGCTTGAGCAACTCGTACGCTAAATCGATTAACAGCGCGAAATAGAAAATAAAAATTTATTTTGGATTCGAGTCGAAAATCAGACAGACGCCTTGACACTAAAAATTTGGAAAAATTCGCAAGACTAAAGGTAATTGCATTGGCCTGTGAACAGGTCGTATAAAATAGCTATAAGAATCATCTATCGACAGTATTATATAATTATTCATTAATAGCGAACTAATTAATTATACATAATTATAATCCACTTACAGTTATTTTTTAATTATTTCCTTAACATGTTTCTTATTTAATTCCCCAACTAAACCAAGAGATTCACATGACACACAGCGAATATTTCATACGAGGCGAATCTCTAACGCGCAGCTAGATTTCTAAGGAAAAGAACGTTACTCTATTTATCGCCGAGATTGCAAAATGTCCAGGAAAAGAAGTTGCGCAATTTAATGAAATGCCGATAAACATAATCATTTCGACAAAAACTACATCGTCATAAGCAAAAGGATACCACCGATTCTATATCAGAAAAACATTCGCTCGTGTATATTTATAGATGATAATACATAGACATAATTCAGAACCGGAAAATCGGTCTGCTAACGATTACACACGATCATATTTCTCAAAATTCGTCGCAATAGCGTCGCGATGCTATCCTAATTCCATCACAGAAAAACACTGCTCATCCATAACACACGAACATAATTCAAAACCGAAAAATCGGTCTATTAAGGATCATGTACAATCACGGCTTTCAAAATTCCCGCGCAATAGTATTGCGACTCTATACCAATTCAATCGCAGAAAAACATTCGCTCGTCTATAACACACGAACATAATTCAAAATCGAAAAATCGCTCTATCAACTATTACGTACAATCACGAATTTCAAAATTCCCGCGCAACAGCGTGGCGACACTATACCAATTCCACCACAGAAAAAATATTCGCTCCCTTATAGTACGCGAACATAATTCAAAATCGGAAAATTGGTCTATCAATAATTACGTGTGATCACGTTTTTCAAAATTCCCGCGCAACAACGACGCGACGCTATACCAATTCCATCGCAGAAAAAATATTGGCTCCTGTATAGTACGCGAACATAATTCAAAATCGGAAAATTGGTCCATCAATAATTACGTGTGATCACGTTTTTCAAAATTCCCTCGCAATGGCGTCACGACGCCATACCAATTCCATCGCGGAAAACTATACCATTCCCTCGTCCATAACGCACGAACATAACTCGAAACCGGGAAAATCAGTGCATCAACGACCACGTGGGATAACGTTTCCCAAAATTCCCGCGCAATGGCATCGCGGCGCTACTCGCGACTTATTCGCTACTCGCGAGGTTATGAAACGCGCACCCTTCGATATTCGCGACTGGGAACCCCCGTTAGGCCCTCTCGAAATCGCCCTATTACGCTGGGTGCACGCTCGTGATGGGGCATTTTAATTGGGCGGTGGATCGCGAAGAAAACCGCGTCTGCGTGGCGGCTTATCTGCGCCGGGACCTCGTTATCGGCACGCCGATAGCCCGCGAGGAGGAAGCCGGCGTCGCGGAGGAGTAGGAAGAACGGCGGTCGAGGACGAAGAGTATGCGAACGGCGCGCGTGCACGGCCACGTATACGCGCGCGGATGTCTTTACGAGCGAATGATGCATGCGTTCACGTGAGCACAGACGCGAGCGCATACCAGGAAGAATCTCGATGCGTAGTGCCGTGGAGAGCGGGGTCCCGAGCTACTCGAGCACACACCGCGAGCCAGCCAGGCCTGCGTGGGTGGAGGCCGTGAGACGCGTGCTATGGCCACCAGAAAGCGTCCTCGACGCCCTATTTAACGTAACAGCCATTCCAAACATCGCCAAGTCCCTCGTCCAGATTTTGCAACATTTTTTCCAATTTTTCTCAAGTTTTCCGATGCTTTTCCATGATCCTCGAGGTGTAGGTGTGAGCGGAGATTCCAAGAGCTTTGGGATTCGTTGATAGATCGGGTGCCATGTTGGTCACTCGTGACTGGAATTCGCGTTGGTAGCGAAGCCATGACGGTTAGGTTGACCGCTTCGACTACGATATTTTGTAAGAAATATATTTCATGCTAAGGAAATCGGGAGAAACGTAAACATCACAGGCGAGAGTCACGATTCGTAGATAGGGCTCGATGTAAACATCACAGGTCAAGCTCCTGCTTAGTTTTCGCCGATGATTTCCTGTTTCAGTTGCGTGTTATTCTTCGCCGCGTTCGCACGAAATGGCTCCACGTGTCTCGACGTGTTCCTTGCTGTTGACTATGGCACGCGTCAGTGGAACGTGAATCGTTGGACAAGAAATTAAACCTGTAGTATGGAGTTCTACGGAGTCAACGGAGGGGAAGGAGAGGAAAGAGACACGCGAGTTTTAGGTAAGCAATGGAATTCAATTTTATTTCGATATATTTTATGAAATTCATTGCTAATTGGTTATTTTGCATTTAGAAATTGATTGGTATGTAATATTATTTTCATTCGAGGATTTGTAATCTAGATATGAGCTTTGGTTATCAGGATCCAGTGCCTTTCGCGGGGTGCAGATAATTGGGGTGCCGAACTTAAGGCCAAGGGATTAATTAAATAAAATTAATATCATCGACTGGACAATTTTAAATAATGTAGGTAAGATTGAGCGAGTAGAAATTCGAAAATTCCGGAATTTTGGGGATTTCTTAATGGATTGGGAGCCATGTTGGTCACTCGTGACTGGAACTTACGTTCTCAGTATGGTCACGGTGCTTAGGTTAACAAAATCAAATTAATATCATCGATTGGACAATTTTAAATAATATAGGTACCACTGAGTGAGTACAGATTCGAAAATTCTGGAATTTTTGGGGTTTCTTAATGGATTGGGTGCCATGTTGGTCACTCGTAACTAGAACTTACGTTCTCAGTAGCGCCACGATGCTCAGGTTAACGAAATCAAATTAATATCGTCAATTGCAGAATTTTGAATAATAAATAGGTACCACTGAGTGAGTACAGATTCGAAAATTCCGGAATTTTTGGGATTTCTTAATGGCCTGGGTGCCATATTGGTCACTCGTGACTGGAGCTTACGTTCTCAGTAGGTCCACGATGCTTAGGTTAACGAAATCAAATTAATATCGTCGACTGGACAATTTTGAATAATATAAATATATAGACGATATCGTGAATTATGCGACCATACCCTAAATTGCGCAATACTCCGGTGAATTTCGCAGTTATAGTTAGTAAATACGAAGAATTTTATTCATTCGTGTCTAGTAAACAGATTTTTTAGATTCTTCGTGCATTTAGAATCTTACGCATTTCAAAACTAGAAGATTTTATCATAAATACAATTTTCTTCCAGATGGTCGGAATTGGAATTGCAAATTTCTCTCGTTTGAAGTGCAATGTCGCGATACAATGGATGTTCGCGGTCTCGGGATAGGAGTAACGAAATTATTCGAGGCACGATACACGGTTCGAAAGTAAATTTAACCTTCTCGCTTAAGGATATAATATTGAAATTTTATTTATTCGGGATAAGAGAAAATTACGACTCGCTGCGATTTCTTACCTTGATCCGAATAGCAAGACCCGGATAATTTGGTACAATAATACGGTAGAAAGTAAATAATAAGATACTTCTTACAATCCACCGGTATATCCGAATCACCTTTTCTCTCGAGTATGATTCGTAGGAACCGAGCCTAATAGACTCCATAGACCATCGGACTTAACTTGTTAACTGGATAATTTATCAGTCGGAACTTTCTACGATCGTGGAGCAACTAATTTCTATTGCACGAATTTCTATCTTGTTTTCCACCTGAAATTCGAAGAAAAAAATAAGGTGTATGAGGTACAGGCAATTATAATGAACCTTTTCGATGGTAAGAATCATCGAAAAAGGAATTATTAAGTACAATCGGTAATCTATGCAACGGATTAACTAGAACTTTATCGTTAATCTTCGTTATCGTAAACGATATAATAATAAAACACTTCAATACGATCCTTTTGCTTATTTTAATCACGTGTATATATAATATTAATTATGGTAAAAAGAAAGAAAGGTATTTTCAATTTACATATTTTTATAGAACCGGTGGATCATACTTGTTCCATAATTCAGGAAATTTTTAGGGTATCGATTCCATAATGGCGGGAATATTAGAACGCGTTACTTAAATTATTATTTAAGGTTAGGAAATTATAACAGATGAAAATTTCAATTATACTTGGTAAATAAAAATAAATAAAAATGTCATAAGCGTATATTGCAATATTCTATTACGAATAATTAACCCTTTGAACTCGAGAGGCGCCCTTCAGTCGCCATTTGATAAGATTTCGAAGATCGGTATTAATTAATACGTCAAATTTAAGATAATGTAACGATATGCGAGGTATCGAAATCAAACAATTCTACGTGTCGATTATTATACTATTCCTTATTTACTGCTCAAAAAAATATCGTCAACTTTATAGCAGAAAATCTTCGAACTCCTACTCTTATTTAACCAAAAAATCGTCGAGTGCAAAGGGTTAATATACCTATTACCTTATTACAAATTTTATTAGTTAACAATAAATCAAGCGAGTGTTTTACAGGTCAAAATATTTTCCTTCGGTTTTAGAATCTTAAAAAATTCCACGACCAAAGTGTTCTATCGATATTCAAATTTGTATATACAGGGAGGGTCGGGGCAGTAAGGGACAGGTGCATGAAAAAAGGAAAAGGAGAAATAATGGTACAAAGGGAAAACCAAAGATGGGGAGTGGGATAAGATACGGTTTTAAGTGTGTAAATAAGAGTATGTTTACGCTAGGTTAGGTTAGGATATTGTTATATGTTAGGTTAAGTTATTATTATGGTTGTAGCATAGGCTGTTATATCGTTATTATTGTATTGTTGTGATAGTAGTTATATATTTTATTTTATACAAAATAAGCCATATGTATGGAGGATAAGGAGAGACGGAACCCTTGTAATCCAATAGGAAAATAATAAAAATTTATCTATCTATCTAATTTGTATATAAAAATAAGCTATTTTCTATTCTCTATTTCGTCTCGCCGATAAATTCGCGAGAAAGAAATAGCCAACGTGTGATTCGCGGGCGAAAATAATTTCCTCCGCTTTTAGAATTGCAGAGAGCTCCACGACCAATGTGTAAATTCGCGGATGAAAATAAGCTACCTGCTGTTTTCCGTTTCACGGAGTGGATAGTGATTCGCGGAAGAAAGGAGTGGAAGGAGAAAAGAAATATGCAAGAACCTGCAGGACCAGCAGCAACATCCGTCACCGGCGCACTTCCGTTCACTCGTCTTCCCCGATTGGTATCGCGTTTCCCAGGGCGACATCGGTTCTCACGGGGAACAAACGCGTTTGCACGGCCCTGACGCGCCGCTCCGCTCGAAGCCTTCGATGGTATTCCGGCGCGCGTACGCGAGCGGATCGCGATGCGTTCGGGCCATTTTCACGCGTCACCGTGCCGACGACTTTCACTTTGTTTCCTGTAGCTGCAGGCGCGCCTAATATTCGATTGTTTCGCGCATTTCGAGACGATCTGGACGGTACCGTCGTCGCAGACATCGTCGACGTCGTTGATGATTTTTGACACCGCGAGGGTTAATCGGTATTCGAGTGTTTCGCGCATTCCGAGACGATCTCGAGGTTACCATTGCTATAATCATCGTGGAGATGTCATGTTGGAGATTTTCGATGTCGCGTTGAATCGCTAATTTAGTCGATATTTCACTGTTTTGAGAATTTTTGGAGGACTTCGATGTTACCATCGTCATAGCCATGGCTGTCGTCGTGGTTAGTGTTGTCATGGTCGTTGCTGATTTTTGATACCGCGAGGGTTAATCGATATTCGAGTGTTTCGCGCATTCCGAGACGATCTCGAGGTTACCATTGCTATAATCATCGTGGATGTTGGAGATTTTCGATGTCGCGTTGAATCGCTAATTTAGTCGATATTTCACTGTTTTGAGAATTTTTGGAGGACTTCGATGTTACTATCGTCATAGCCATGGTTGTCGTCGTGGTTAGTGTTGTGGTCGTTGCTGATTTTTGATACCGCGAGGGTTAATCGATATTCGAGTGTTTCGCGCATTCCGAGACGATCTCGAAGTTACCATTGCTATAATCATCGTGGATGTTGGAGATTTTCGATGTCGCGTTGAATCGCTAATTTAGTCGATATTTCACTGTTTTGAGAATTTTTGGAGGACTTCGATGTTACTATCGTCATAGCCATGGTTGTCGTCGTGGTTAGTGTTGTGGTCGTTGCTGATTTTTGATACCGCGAGGGTTAATCGATATTCGAGTGTTTCGCGCATTCCGAGACGATCTCGAAGTTACCATTGCTATAATCATCGTGGATGTTGGAGATTTTCGATGTCGCGTTGAATCGCTAGTTTAATCGATATTTCATTGTTTTGAGAATTTTTGGAGGACTTGGATGTTACCATCGTCATAGCCATGGTTGTCGTTATAGTTGATGTTGTCGTGGTCGTTGCTAATTTTTGACACCGCGATGAAACGCGAGGGTTAATCGGTATTCCACTGTTTCGTGTATTTACCTATGACTTCGACGTTGTCGTTGCTATAGGCATCGTTGACATACTCATAGTTGTTATAGTCGTCCCTGTAGACGCTATTGACGTTCCCATGACCATCGTCGACGTCCTCGTAGAAATCGTTAACGTTCCTATAGCTATTGTTGATATCCCTGTAACTACCGTCCAGCCCCTGTAGACATCGTCGACATTCCTGTAGCCATTGTCCAGCCCCCGTAGACATCGTCAACGTCCTTGTAGCAATCGTCGACATCCCCGTAGCCATTGCCAAAGTCCTCGTAGTAATCGTTGACGTTGCTATAATTTTCGTCGCCATCCCTGTAACCATCGTCCAGCCCCCATAGCAATCGTCGACGTCCAAGTAGCCATCGTCGACATCCCTGTAGCCATCGTCAAAGTCCTCATAGTAATCGTTGACATCCAGGTAGCCATCATCGACGTCCTCGTAGCAATCGTTGATATCCCCGTAGCTATTGTCGACATCCCTGTAACCATCGTCAGCCCTCATAGTAATCGTTGACGTTGGTACAGCTATCGTTGACATCCTAGTAGCCATCGTCCAAGCCTCATAGCTATCGTCGACGTCCAAGTAGCCATCGTCAAAACCCCTATAGCTATCGTCGACGTCCAAGTAACCATCGTCGATATTACCGTAATCATCGTCTGTCATAGTAATTGTTAACGTTGCTATAGTTATCGTCGACATCTCCGTAGCCATCGTCAAAGTCCTCATAGTAATCGTTAACGTTGCTATAGTTATTGTCGACATCCCCGTAGCCATCGTCGACATCCTCGTAGCAATCGTCGACGTCCCTATAACCATCGTCGAAGTCCTCGTAATCATCGTCGTCTTTCCCGTAGCCATCGTCAAAATCCCCATAGCCATCGTCAACGTCGCTATAATCATCGTCAAAATCCCCATAGCCATCGTCAACGTCGCTATAATCATCGTCAAAATCCCCATAGCCATCGTCAACGTCGCTATAATCATCGTCAAAATCCCCATAGCCATCGTCAACGTCGCTATAATCATCGTCGACGTCCCCCTAGTCATCGTCACGGTCCTCATATCCATCGTTGAATTGTCATAGTCATCGTCGACATTGTCCTAGTCATCGTCGACATTGTCATAGTCAACGTGGACGTCGTCAGAGCCATCGTTGACGTCCCCAGAGCCATTGTCGACTTCGCTATAATCATCGTCGACGTGCCCATAATCATCGTGAACGTCGTCATAGTCATCGCGGTCGTCGTAGATTTTGGACACCGCGTTGAAACGCGAGGATTAATCGACGCTCTAACGTCTAACGTAACGTGCATTATGTAAGGGTTGCTCGGTCGTTGCGCAATGCGCGTGCTGAGATAACGATTCGGAGATGGTCTCTGCGGCCTCGCGTGGCTTTCGCGCTGGACCAAAGCGGCACGGAATTTGTTTGGTCGGTTTAATCGAGCTTGAAGGGAAACATCGTTGGACCATGCTTTTTGTCTTATTACCAGGGAGATTCCGTGTCGCAGGGTTCTCCTGGGTTATACGAGCTAGAAAATACACTCGCGAGTCGTCCTTGGTTGTTTTTAGACCTGCCACCTGAAGATTCGGGGTTATTACTATGCTCGTTGTCTCGAATTATTCCAACTTTTGTTTCGATGTTTTCCATTCGTGTTATTTGACTTATGAAGGAAACGGGGGCACCAGGAAAGCATCTTGTTGGGCATCGAATGGAAATAAATTAATTTTGATATGTAATTTAGCAAATAGCATATAAATGGGATTGAATTTTCATTGTTTCCCTGATTCGATGTTATTTCGCGAATAAGAGACCGCCTTTGTACGAATATTTATGCGACTGTATAATTATAATTAGCAAATATTATTCAACGAATAAGAACATTCGAAATAGCTATTATCAAATTGGAATAAACGTACCTTGTCCCAACGTTTTCCTAATTCTACGTATTAAAAATAATAAATCCGTACAATTATTCGATCACGAAGATCACAGTGCAAGAACGTAACTCGATTCTCATCGATCTTCGTTATTTTCCCGACTGCACGTTACTCGATGGACGAAAGAAACGTTCCACGGGAGGAGAAAAACGCGCATTCGATCTGAAACTCGAATAAATCCGCGATCTCGTACACAACGAGAGATCGGTCAAGATCGGTCAAGAGCACATTGAATATTAAAATTGTACGTAAAAAACGGTATACGTGCGCCGTACGTACACGTAAACGATCACGAGATCACGAGGAACGCGTTAGACGCGAGAGAACGGGAAGAATTTCTACGCCGAAAATCATCGTCCGTATCTGAATTTATTATCACCAATTTATTTATTAATTACCCACCTGGAAAAAATGAAAACGAAGAAACAAGCAGCAGAGAAACGCGTTTCCGTTTACAAAAATTCGAATACAGAAATGCGAAAATATCGTGTGATGTGACCAAGAAGGGAACACCCAGGGCCGTACCGAAATATATTATTTCTTTCACCGCGATTATTACACGTGACCATCGCGCGGTTAAATATCGCCGTAAACACCTGCGTGCACTCGGGACAAGAGGAAAGAAAAATTATTCACGTTCCTCTGCATTGCCATTGAAAGCTTAAATACGCGTCAGACGTGCCCGCAAATATTCGTTTACTCGAGCCGCGTTGTGGAAAACAACGAACGCGATAAGCGGTTGATTCGCGGATAAGAGACGAGCGACAGCGGGAACGTTCGCGGCACTTGCAATAATCCTGAACGCCTTAAACCTGCATAATATACGACCGTCTTAAACCAAATGGTGCAACAAAGAACGCCACCGCTGCGCGTCGTTGCAACAATGCGAACGAGCACCTGCCTTTTCGTTATTCCGATTGCTCTTCGGGACTATTCGTCGGAAAAATCACTTTAATCCATTCCTCCGTCGATTGTATATCGACTTACTTTACGATATTGCGCAGACAGTATCGTAATTTCGCGCGAACATCGCGTTTTAAACGTGCATTTCGCGCGTACCCTGCAGCCTCTGGCTGCAACATCCAACATGGCGTCGAGGAAGAACAATTATTCCTCTTTCTCGCTCTTCTTCTCTATTTTTCCTGCATCTTTCGACACCTCGACAGTGTCTTTTATAGGACACCTGTCTCTCGGGTTCGAATTGATATTTTTCAAAAAATTCCCACCACCTGTTGAACATCGCGCTCGTTCGATCTGTTGGACAAATACTCATCGATTTTCTGCTAAACGGACGTACAGCTTCGAATATATTTCATGGATATACAGGGTGGCTCACCAAGTATTACCATCTAGATATACGTCATTATTATTACGCATAGCGAAAAATGTTTTGAATGAATTTGAATGATTTTCGGAGAGGCATATTCTGATGGTACTAATTTGGCTTTGTAGATGGACGTGTAGAGGACATATGAAAGTTATTAAAATTTGTTTAAATGGAATCCTATATTTTTTTATTACATCGTCTGATGTTCCTTCATATTCTATATAAAAAAGTATTAAACTATTTATGTTAAAAAATCATTGTCGCGTAATAATAATGATGTATATCCAGATGGTGATATGCGATGACCCACCCGGTATATTATATTCGAGCCGATTCCTTAACTCGTCTAACGTGTTACAAGAACGAATACTATTTCGCCTGTTTAGGTGGAATTTTGACGTTCATTTTTGACGAACTTTGACTTCGAGGAAGGTACAGATAATTCTGTTTGTAAGGATTTGTAAGATCGAATTGTTGGATCTTTAATCGATACTTTCCAAGGCAACGCGATACAACGTATGCCAATGTAATGGCATAGCCGGCTAATAAATAGCCCACAATCGATACCCATACGATTCGTAGAACAAACAAATTACTCGGTCGTACGTCATATCGTTATACAATGCGACCTATTAACAACGCCACTGTCAATTGCGTTTGATACCACGAAAAACACCAAACCGCGATTTGCTGCCCGATTAACGAGCTATCGTTTTCCTCGATTAATGTACTATAAATGGCGACCTCGTGTTCCACGATCTTTCGAATACATTCGCAGAAATTCGCGCCTGGTTGACGATTTTATCCAGGTTTTATTTCTCGTTAGAAAATTCCGCCATTACTTGGTTCCATCTGCGAGAAAGCTTTCCTACTAACGCGTGTTTTCATACTTCCGGCTAAGTATTTTTCGCTTATCATCGACGATAGTTTGATATTCGAGAAACTTCCTCGAGGATCGTTCGTCGAAACATTCGGTATGTTGTAAAATATCAGCACCAGCGTGTGTTATTTTTCGAAAACCGAACTATCTTCGAAACGTATTTTTTGTTTCGTGAAAATTTCGTAGAATATTCGGGAAAAAATTTCGAAGAAATTTGGAGAGATATTCGACAAAAGGAATTTCACGAAGTGAGGAATTTTGGAAGAAATTTGTAGAGATTTATATGCAGTATTTTTGGATATTCGAAAATCGTGCGTGGATTACAGTTCGAATTTTAACGAAAAGATTCGCGTCTGCGTCAAAGTTCGATTTGAAATCCGAACACGAATGTCGATCATTTGGAACGGCGACGATCAATTACGAGTTGCATGTAACGTTTCGATATGTTACGTCTCTCAAATATTACCATTACATGTCTGATGTATGTCCGATTGTACGATAGATTCATATCTGATTATACATCTATCAAATAGCCACTGGAAATAGCAGGGCTATTAATACGGAACGTGCGAAGAATCTAGAGAAATTTATTTGTACCTCACTAGTCAAATGACCAATTATTAAGTAAGAGAACTTATTAAAATTGACTGCGAAAAATAATCAATTTAGTGTAGGCAGTAATAAATAAACGAAATAATTTTCGAATTATATAATAAATCAGAGAAATTAATCATTTTTTCAAACGTAATTATAGTCTAATAATTATTTTTCATATATGTAATATTTAGATGAACGTTACAGGTTAGAAACTCTAACAATTTTTAACAGCTTTATCGTGGAGGTTAAACACCTTTTAATTTGTTATTTTCGTAATAAAAAGATACTTGTATTTGATTTTTCGTTATTAATAACTATAAAAGATATTGTTTGATAGTCTACATCGATACTTTGGCACATTGCGATTTCAAAGACGAAATATTTTCCCGCGACGACAACACCTAACTTGACCAACTGCAACGAACTTCTAGTCGCCGCTGAATCGAACGTACCGGTAACGCATGGCGGAATATTGTCGCACGTCAAAGTAAAACTTTCCATATCTATACAAAACGTTTCGCGAAGTAGTGTCATTACTGGTGGATGTTTTAATTGCTGTAACCGCGGGAATGTGTATTCGAGGAGAATAACGCGTTGTATCACTTCTTACTTCGTAACGTTGCGACTGGAGGTTACGTTTACAACATTGTCGTATGTATTTACGAACGGGCCACAGTACGAGTGTAAGAAATTACGAAAACTTTACCGAGATCGAGATATTCAGTTGTGAACAATTGTTTGATGGCAATATATCACATGTGGAATAAAGTGATATTACGTAGTGTATGTACAAAGTACATATATATATGTGTCATGTGCGAAATAAAGTGGTGTGAGTGTAAATCATTGAAAGTTATTACGTAGATACCTAATTTCGATTCTAGATAGCAAATTTCGATAGTCAATTGCGATATTTAGTTGATATAGCTAGGAAAAGACAGTTTTTAATAGTTTTGTCAATTTTTCGGCCATTTTGAAGTGACGTCTACGAAAGAAATCGGCGGGAGTGCGACAGAAATTGGCGGGAGTGCGACAGAAAATGGCGGGAGGGCGAAAGAAATTGGCGGGAGGACGGATCGTGTAAAGATATTACGTAATTACCTATTATCGATTATAGATTATAGATTTCGATTGTGGATTAGGATATTTAGTTGAAATAGCTAGGAAAAGGCAGTTTTTTGATAATTCTTCCAATTTTCCTCCGATTTCGATATACTATGTGCGAAATAAGACGACAGGTTGTCCATATGGTATAGTTGTATTGTATAGTTACCTATTATCGTCTATATATTCTATATTTCGATTGTGTGTTACGATATTTAATTGATGTAGCTTAGAATAGGCAGTTTTTTTAATTGTTCTGTTAATTTTCCTTCTTGTTTGACGTATTGTGCTGCGAGATGAAGCGACGGGAAAGCAATTCGTATAAAGATGCTGTGCAATTAACTATTATCGATCGTGGATTTTAGATTTCCATTATGAATTGAAATATTTAGTTGACATAGATTAAAATAAAAAGTTTTTTAATCGTTTTTCCGATTTTTTCAATTTTTGCGTGCTGTGTGTGAAATAAAGTGACGGGACTATAAATTATATAAAAATACTGCGCAATTACGTATTATCAATTCTAGATTCTAAATTTCGAGCGTAGATTAGGATATTTAGTTGAGATAGCATTGAAAAGGTAGTTTTTTAATGGTTTTCCCAATTCCTTTTTATTTTAACGTGTCATGTGCGAGATGAAGCGACGGGACTATAAATTATATAAAAATACTGCGTAATTACGTATTGTTAATTCTAGATTCTAAATTTCGATCGTAGATTAGGATATTTAGTCGAGATGGCATTGAAAAGGTAGTTTTTTAGTGGTTTTCCCAATTCTTTTTTATTTTGACGTTCCGTGTTCGAAATAAAGTGACGGGTGTGAAAACCATATAAAGATACTGCGTAATTACGTATTATCAATTCTAGATTCTAAATTTCGATTGCGGATTAGCATATTTAGTTGAGATAGCATTGAAAAGGTAGTTTTTTAGGGGTTTTTCTAATTCTTTTTTTATTTTGACGTGTCGTGTGCGAGATGAACCGACGGAAGCGTAAATCGTATAAAAATACTGCGTAATTACGTATTATCAATTCTAGATTAAAAATTTCTATCGTAGATTAGGATATTTAGTTGAGATAGCATTGAAAAGGTAGTTTTTTAGTGGTTTTCCCAATTCTTTTTTATTTTAACGTGCCATGTGCGAGATGAAGCGACGGGACTATAAATTATATAAAAATACTGCGTAATTACGTATTATCAATTCTAGATTATAAATTTCGATCGTAGATTAGGATATTTAATTGAAATAGCATTGAAAAGGTAGTTTTTTAGTGGTTTTCCCAATTCTTTTTTTATTTTGACGTGCCGTGTTCGAAATAAAGTGACGGGTGTGAAAACCATATAAAGATACTGCGTAATTACGTATTATCAATTCTAGATTCTAAATTTCGATTGCGGATTAGCATATTTAGTTGAAATAGCATTGAAAAGGTAGTTTTTTAGGGGTTTTTCTAATTCTTTTTTTAGTTTGACGTGTCGTGTGCGAGATGAACCGACGGAAGCGTAAATCGTATAAAGATAATGCGTAATTACGTATTATCAATTTTAGATTAAAAATTTCTATCGTAGATTAGGATATTTAGTCGAGATAGCATTGAAAAGGTAGTTTTTTAGTGGTTTTCCCAATTCTTTTTTTATTTTGACGTGCCGTGTTCGAAATAAAGTGACGGATGTGTAAACCGTATAAACATACTGCGTAATTACGTATTATCAATTATAGGTTCTAAATTTTGATCGTAGATTGGGATATTTTATTGAAATAGCATTGAAAAGGTAGTTTTTTAGTGGTTTACCCAATTTTTTGTTTATTTTGACGTGTCATGTGCAAGATGAACCGACGGAAGCGTAAATCGTATAAAAATAATGCGTAATTACGTATTATCAATTCTAGATTCTAAATTTCTATCGTAGATTAGGATATTTAGTTGAGATAGCATTGAAAAGGTAGTTTTTTAGTGGTTTTCCCAATTCTTTTTTTATTTTGACGTGCCGTGTTCAAAATAAAGTGACGGGTGTGTAAACCGTATAAAGATACTGCGTAATTACGTATTATCAATTCTAGAATAAAAATTTGAATTGTAGATTAGGATATTTAGTTGAGATAGCTTAGCAAAGCTATTTTTTTAATCGTTTTGCCGATTTTTTTTCAATTTTGTCGCCTCGCGTGTGAAACAAAGTGGCAGGAATGAAAATCGTGTAAAAATACTACGCAGTTACCTAATATCAATTATAAATTCTAAATTTCGATTGTAAATTAGGATAATTAGGTAACATAGCATTGATAAGGCAGTTTTTTACTTCTCTTAATTTTTTTTCGATTTTGACGTGCCTTATGCGACGGAAGGCTAATTGGTATAAAGATACTACGCAGTTACCTAATATCGATTTTACGTTCTAAATTTTGTCTATCATTGCGATACTTAATTAATATAGATTAGAAAAATCTGTTTCCTAATAGTTTTCCCAACTTTCATTCGATCTTAAAGTGGCAAGTGTGAAATAAACTCCTTTTAGTGCAAATCGTATAGTGATAGTGCGTAGGTATGCACCGGTGCCGAAGCAGCTGCTTATTTGCATATCTTCCGAAGTTGCAGCTAGATGAAGCTAATCTTTTTTCTAAAACGAAGAGAAGACTTCAACCTTTAAGATGTCGTGAGAAGGAATCCTGGACGGTGCTGCATGGACAACGAAAAGGTAGGATGAATCTTAAAAACATTCAAGTCGATATAACTTTTTAATTGCAAATAAAAAAAGAAATTTGCATCTTTGCTCAATTTAATTGTGTACTAGATAGATTCCATTGTATAATTCTTCGTTCATTTATTATGTAAACGTAGCATTTATTGCAAAGGGTGATAGTTTAATATAATTTAGAACTCGACCTCTTCAAAATCCTGTAGTAATATTAAAAATGAACGAATGTCCCTCCAAAAATGGTATTATATCCTAAATGTATAGCGTAATGCTACTATAGTCCCAATTGTTAGTCGTGGATATTATATTTAAATAAATATATCAAATATTTATTGAACAATATAATAGCACAGGGTAAAAATGATGGATAAAATATATCTAATTGTATTTACCTTTACTCGTATATACGTTTACTCTCAATCAATTCCAAATTGCAACTGACCTATCCAACTACTCTCTCATTTCTTCTCTTTTCTTTCATACCTCACACAAATATACACAGTCTTTACCACACTTCATTCATTACACGCATACTCAATCCACTTATTCTTTCTCACAGCATCATTTATTTTTACATCAGTATATATATGTATATACATATTAAAAATCCATGTCAGCCATAACCATATTAATCAACTATTGAAAAAAGAATTTTGTTCAAAACGAACCTTCATTTATTTTTACACGAATATATATATATACACATATATACATATATTAAAAATCAATGTCAGTCATGCTTACGTTAATCAACTACTGGAAAAAGAATTTTGTTGTAAACGAACCATCATTTATTTTTACACCAATATACATATATATATTAAAAATCCATGTCAACCATGCCCACGCTAGTCAATTATTAAAAATAGAATTTTGTTGAAAACGGACCGTCATTTATTTTTACATCAATATATATTAAAAATGCATATCAACCATGCCCACGCTAATCAACCACTGGAAAAAGAATTTTGTTGAAAACGAACCGACATTTATTTTTACTTCAATATATATTAAAAATCCATATGAACCATGCCCACGCTACTCAACCACTGGAAAAAGAATTTTCTTCAAAACGAGCCTTCATTTATTTTTACATCAATATATATATATACATATATTAAAGATCCATGTCAACCATGACCACGCTAGTCAACTATTAAAAAAAGAATTTGATTGAAAACGGACCATTATTTATTTTTACATCAATATATACACATATATTAAAAATCCATGTCAACCATGCCCACGCTAATCAACAACTGGAAAAAGAATTCTGTTGAAAACGAACCTTTATTAAATTGACGTTTCGTTGGTTTTTGGCGCGTCGGTCCCAAAACGCGGCGTCGGGCCGGAAAAGGAGCATCGGCCATCACGTTTCCAGGCGAATGGGCAACGAAAGGCAGGCGTTCCGCGGCGCGTCTCTGGAACATTGTTTTTTTTCTCGGTACCAGCGTGGACTGTCGCAACGCGATTGCCATTTCTGGCTCGTTGCGATACGCGGACGTATTAGTCATAGGCGCTGCATACCGCACGGAAAATTGAGACATCCGGCAAGGACGGCCAGCCTCTACCCGAGTTAGAAATTTGAAAGAACAGCTATGTAAATGCGTAACGCTCGCTCGCGCGTACGCGCGCGCGTACTATAAGCTAGAGGCGGTCGCTTGTGCAACCTTGACGATCGAGAATGTGTTTGACCTCCTCGTCGCGGATAATCCTGCTCCTCGGCACCTCGTTAATGCCTCGCGTGTCCTTAAAACCATCGCCTTCCCCCCCCC